>NW_006800655.1:58263-64500 GCF_000485575.1 Poecilia formosa | reverse complement strand
ACAGGAAGCAGAAACGTCACAACAGGAAGCAGAAACGTCACAACAGGAAGCAGAAACGTCACAACAGGAAGCAGAAACACATCCTGAGGGTTAGTTTCTACATGCAGGTCAAAGTTCAGCACTGGGCTTCACTTCCATGGTGCTCAGGCATCACCTGTTCTAGCAAAAGCTCTGAAACATTCATGCTAGAATATAGAAACCCAAAAGTGCCAAGAATCACCGATTTTACCAGGAATTCTGGGACACGTTTTTCAGAGGAAATGATGAGAGGACTCACACTTCCCAGTGAAGATCCCCGGAACGTTGTGCATGTTTTCCTCTGGCTGGTTCACTGCAGCGCTGAGCTGAAGCTGCAGCTAATAAAACATTAAATCACATGAATGACAGCAGAACGGAGAGGAAACGGGTCTGTTTGGTGATGAAGGCCGTACGCACTGCGAGGTCTTCCTCTCTGAAGCCGGCCTGGGTGAAAGGTCGCTCGTCCCCCTCTCCGTCGGCGGTGCGCGGCCGCTGCAGCTCTTCCTCACACGCCGACCCGTCGGGTCGCTCGTCTTGGCCCAGAAACGTCTCGTCGTAGCGAGACATGGCCTCCAAGATGGCGTCGTCCGTGGTGAAGAGGATGGTGTCCCCGAACTGGTCCAGGTCTGAAACGGCAGCAGAGAGGAGGGACCAGGATGGTCCCGACCCGGTTAGCATGTTAGCAGGCGGTCCTGATGGTCCGTGATCCTTGGCTGTGCTGTGTCGGCGTGTCGCTCTCGTACCTCCGGACAGCGTTCCCGACGCCTTGGCGATCTCGCCCCTGAAGATGCAGCGGCCGTCCAGCAGCATCTCCACCTCCCTGGCGCCGCGGAACGAGTGGATGCGCGACTTGTTGTAGTTCCAGACCCGGATCATGGCGATCTGGTGCGGAGCGGCGAAGTCCAGGAAGACGGAGTGGCGGCGGCCCGGCGTGAACGGCGCCAGCCACAGGTGCATGTCGTCCTGCGTGCGGTTCACGCCGTCCACCAGGTTGGCCGCCACGCGCGGGTCTTTCCCGTACGCCGGAAGCACGTTGATGTCCGGTGGGTCGGCGCTGATGGCGGCGGGACGCAGCGGCTCGCCGCTGGCGCTGAACACCTCCAGGCCGTTGAGGCCCACGTAATGGCGGTCGCCCCAGGTGGACCGGATGTTGAGAACCAGCCGCCGGCCCTGAGGCAGAACCGGGATCTCAAAGTCGTCGTCTCGCTCCGCGGCTGGGTCGTCGTCCGGGCCGTCGCTCTGCGGCGCCGCGCTGACGGAGGACGGGGGTGTCCTGGGGGTCGTGGCGGGGGTCACGGGGAGCGAGGGGGGGCCGCGACCCCGGCGCTGGAGGAACTCGTCGAAGACGTCGCCTTCGAAGGCCATGTTGGAGATGCGGCCGCGTTGGCACTGGTTGAACTTGGTGAGGGAGTCCCAGGACTCCATCAGGGAGTCGTCCTGCTGGCTGTGGCATCGGGACCGGCCGGCGCCGCTGGCCCGCCGGGCGGCGCCGGTCAGAGACACAGGCTCATCTGAGGAGCAGATAAAACAACACAGACTGAGGTGGAACGTCTGGAACCGTCCTCCTTGTTCACAAGCGGCAGATCTGAGTTTTCCTGCCACATGGCGGCCATTTTAAAGCTCCACCAAGTAACTGTTACCTTCAGTCGTTATAAAACGCTAAAAATATCAAATGTGACCTAAAAGACATTAACTTTCTGATTTAACTCCTTGAAACCACCCAGGCGTTTATCAGCTGAGTGGTTGCCATGGAGATGAAAGGATTTCTTAAACTTGAAGGAATCAAAGCGGCGCTGCCGTTTGTTTCTGATGAGGAAAAACATTAAAACATGATGGAAAGACAAAAACAAGTTGATTTTACACGACACTGTCCCTTTAAAAGTGTGAGAACCTGGTTTTGTAATAAATGTCTCAGCATCAGCCTCTGGATCCACAGAAACAGAAAAGCCTTTAGTCTGTGTGCAGGACTCCCTACCGGCCGCCAGGTGGCGCTGCTCCTCCGTCTGCCTGAAGGAGCTGCGGCGCCCGCCGACGGGCCGCTCCGCCTGCAGCTCCTCCAGCAGGTCGCAGCTCGGGTCCAGGGAGCGCTGCCCGCCGTTCATCGGCCCGTCCGCCCCTCTGCACACGCGGCCGGGGTTACAGGGCAGCTCCGGCAGCATGGAGGAGGAGGAGGAGGAGAAAGGCTTGGTTTCCGTGGAGAGCTGCGGTATCAGCCAGCGGGGCCGCTCTCTGCCGGCCTCACAGCCCTCCGGAGCGGCCCGGTTCGGCGGCTGCAGCCACTGGGGGGCGACCCGGCAGGCGGACGGCTGGGTGGTGACCGTCAGCTGCATGGGCGCCGCCTGATCCGCCTGATCCGCGGAGGCGGACCGGTCCAAGGAGCTCCTCTGGGCAGACGGACGGCGAGCGGCGACGGGCAGGAGCGGAGCGTCTACCGTAGTCCTGTCCGTCAGGTCGGGCAGAACCGCACGGTGCGCGCCCTCCCCCGCCTGCAGGGGGCGCCCCGCAGGGCTGGCGCTGGACAACAGGAAGGCCTTCAGGTCGACGGTGGAGCCGTAGTCGAAGACCTGGTTCCCGCAGCCTTTCTCCAGCTCGCCGTCAAACACCAGGGAGCTGTTCAGGTACAGACGGATGTGCCGCGCGCCGACGTCCAGGTCCTGCAGGACAAACGGCTCACCATTAATCCACTATTCATGATTAATCGATTAATGAAACGGTGGTCAACTGGTTTACCAATCAATCGTGATTCTTGATTATTGAAGTAGTGACAGTTCACTAAGTGTTCACTAAAGGAAAACTGCATTATTTGCTTAATATCGTATAAATAAAATTAACAAAAAATCAGCTATTTTCTTATCTGATTGATAATTGATTCTGACAATCGATTAATCAGCTGAGCGAAGCTGCAGCTGCAGCCAGAGGAGGATCAAAGCGAAGTTAAAATTTGACACTTTTGGGACAAAAAGTTTGAACACCTCTGATTTAAAGTATCGACAGGTAGATTGTGGTTAAATAGAAAATGCACGCCACACTTTTCAGATTTGTTAATGAATAATTTGATGGTTCTCTGCTCCACTCCATGTTGGTGTTTATCCAGATAAAATCCTTTAAGGTTTGTGGCGGTTTGCAGAAGATTTGCAGTACTTCTCAGCTAACTGTTGCTAACTGCAGCTGTGCAGCAGCAGTCAGAGCGACCGCAGAGCCCCAGAGCCCGATCTGCACTGGCCCTCCAGAAACTCCCCTCAGCCTGAACAGTCTTACCTCTCCTGGTGGTTCTGGGGCATCTGAGAAGCTCCATGAACGAAATTTTAACGGTTCTAAGAACAACAGAGACTCTGAGGAGCAGAACCAAACGCTAGGCTAATCCTCTGAGGTAATCCCGCTCTGCCCCACATCCAGACTGACTGGCGGCTCCACCAGCCTCTGCTGGGGCTGAACTGACGCAACGCAGCTAAACCGGGTTCAGCGGGAAATCTGTGAACCGGGTCGGGGTTCTGATGGAGTACTTATGTTTCCGTACGGTTAGGCTTCTGTTGTAGTTCCAGATCTTAATGGAGGAGATGCCGAAGTCCAGAGCGCGCTCCGTGTTCCTGATGATGAAGTAGAGCTGGATGGGCGGGTGGAAGGGACACGTCCACATGTGGCGCCCCCTGGTGGTCTGACCAACCAGCAACAGGAGAAAAAAACATGAATGAGAAAAAATCTGCAGATTTTAACACAACAATCCATTCAAATGTAACTATTAACATTTTTACAACCGATAGCACCGCTATATACAACAATATTTAATAATCATCATTTTTTAAATGCAATAAAAATAATTATTATATTTAATAATAAGAATAAATAATAAAACTTATATTATCAGTGATGTATTTATCATTACTATTATTAAATGTAATCAAAAATAATTTTCACTTTTAATAATAATTATCAATACCATCATATTTATTAAGTTCAAGTTAATCTAAATTATTTTTATATCAAATAATAATAAAGTACTTAATATTATTATTACATTTATTATAATAAAGTTTAATCTAAATAACTATTATTCTTAATGATAATAAATTATTTATTTTGTTATATTCATCATGTTAAAGTTTAATGTAAATAATTGTTAAATTTAATAATCATATTTTAATATTACTACAACTACTATTAATATTAATTAGAATAAATGTAATCTAAATATTGGTATATTTAAGAAGGGCTATTATTATTATTATTATTATTATATAATATAGTTATGTCTAATAAACAGAGGAAACTGACGCTGCTCTTTTCTCTGGTTGGGTTTTTACACAATAATAAAACTACATTAACTGATATTATTAAATAAATGTTTTCCTCTCTGTGTTTCAGAGGAAACTCCAACCATCTCAGCGTTTCCTGGCAGGAACAGTGAAGGTTTGACCCACAGCTCTATAGATTTTAGCAACCAGAACGGACCCACCTTGACCTTCCCGTTGACCAGCGCCGCCAGGTTCCCCGGGTGGTCGGCGTTCCTGATGTCGATGTCGTGCGGCGACACGAACAGCTTCCTGTTTCTGCAGCAGAAGAACTGCATCTCCGTCAGGCCGACCTGCAGCGCGTTGCCCCAGTTGGACAGGATCTCCATGGTAACGTACAGCGCGGGGGGGACGTCTGCCGGCGGCGGCGGCGGCGGCGGCGGCTCTCTCTGCAACGCCGACAGAGCCGGTCATATCAGGCAGAACGGATCGGTTCTGGTCCGGCAGCGCATGCAGCTGACTCACCGGCTGCTTGGAGAGGTCTGGGTTCTGGCCGGGTTCTGCTTCCAGCTGCTCCAGGGCCTTTAGGAGCCTCTGCTGCTGCCTGCACAGAATCACAGAGGTGAGGCTGGGCTCGGCGCCCCGCAGGAAGCCGGCGGCGTGAGACGGACCTGGGGGCCAGCAGGGTGATCCTCTGCATCGCCACGGAGACGCCGCTCTCATCCTTCCCATGACCACCAGGGGGATTCATGCTGTTGACCTCCTGGTGACCCTGAGCCTGAAGGAGAAGAGGGAGTCAGCAGGACGCCACTTCCTATGCAACATGATGAATAATCACTGGATTGGTGGATGATTAATTATCGATAAACAGTTTATTAGCTTAAAATTAGCTCCATCTGCTAGCAGGGCGTCTAACTCATCTTCAGTGGGAGGAAGCTGCTCCACCCCAGCGCTGGGAACTAACCAGATTAATTACTCAATTAATTAATTACTCGATTAATTTACTTGAGTAATTTTTTGTAAATCACTTTTCCATAACTCTTGACCTTGGTGTTTCTATTTGTTGGTTGCATATCTTATACTGTTATCCGACAGTAGTTACTTGTTTGGTGGGTAGGTTTTATTTTTTCCTTTTCCTTGTAGTAATTGTGTATTTTATATATTTTTTGAACATAATGAGAAAACACTAAATTTAGCTCCAAACGATAAACTACGTAAAAACGTCTCCTGAGACGTTCTTTACGTGTTGCAGTTTGGCCGCCATCCAGCAGAGGGCGCAACTGGTCGACCTGAGCGGAGTCGGAGACAGAAACAAAGATGGCGGACGGCATTTCAGGTCGGGAAAGAGAAACGGTCCAAACAGTCCGGTGTGGGGTAAAGAATAACTTTCTGCTGTTCTGTTTGTGAACATAAACTCCTTCAGTTTCCTTCATTCATGTCGGAGCTCCGTTAACGTCTCAATCAAATGTTACTGATGCGACACGAAGGCGCCAGAAAAAATGAAACATGATGCAAAGTTTGATTTTTAGGACTTTATTGAGTTAATGCTCTTCATGGAGAAAACTTTTAACTTTCCTTTAAGAGCAACAACAGTCTGTGTGAACATCTCTGTGTTCATAGGGAATTATGTTTTTCATATTTTATTTTATTTTTCTAAAATAATTTTTCTAACCTTAGAGGTTCGTGGATTGTTATATATTTTTAAATATCTCTGGGTTTAAAGTGAGAAAACCACGACTTCCTGTTTATTCAAGCAGACTCAAAATAATGTTAAAAATTATTTTTGTTTATTTTTTTAATTCAACATATGATGAAAAAATTTGCCATTTGTTATGGAAATAAGAAAATTACTGATTATCAATTAATCATTAGTAGATTAATAAGATCTGTCAACTTTATATTAACTTATTGATCAACAACGTGGATCCATAGTTTCTATTCGATGGAGGAGGGTTGACGTCCTGCCGTGTGTGTGTGTGTGTGTGTGTGT
>NW_006800655.1:31250-58208 GCF_000485575.1 Poecilia formosa | reverse complement strand
GTGTGTGTGTGTCAGTGTGTGTGTGTGTCTGTCAGTGTGTGTGTGTGTCAGTGTGTGTCTGTCAGTGTCAGTCAGTGTGTGTGTGTGTGTCAGTGTGTGTCTGTCAGTGTCAGTCAGTGTGTGTGTGGCTCAGACCGTGCTGCGGCTGCAGGCGCCGGCTCTCTGCCCAGGGCTGCAGTTCTCTCTCTGCATGGCGTCCCGGACGCTGCAGAAAACCTGGGCCGGGTCTCGGTCCTCAGCTGAAGCCTTCCTGGCTGCTGACAGCGGTCGCTCTGCGCGACTCCTCGGCCCTGAAACAAACAAACAAACAAACAAACAAACCAGCTATTAATGCAAATTCATCTAAACTTTACCTCCACATTTTCTAATGGAATAGAACAACAGCAACAATAGAGTTTAAATGTAAGCTCATATTAGATCTCTCACTCTGTCCGTCCCAGCATGAAGGCGGCCTGTCCAACGTTTTGCTTTTCACCAACAACGGCCTGCTGGGAGCAAACGAGTCGATGCTTTCTCTCCTCCTCGCAGACAGAGAACGCTCAATCTTACGCCCTGAAAAACAGGAAGATATTTCAGAATAAAAGCAGAAGCTTCATTTATTTCCACCTACAGAAAACTGATCCAACATCTGAAAAGTTTATTATGGTCATGAATGTTCAGTTTAAATGATTTATCTGCTCTGTCTGTCTGTGTGTGTGTGTGTGTGTCTGGTGGCGCCTTTTATCTCCTGTTATTACAACTTTATTATCGCATTGCTTTGACCTTTTTCTCTTATTTCAACTTTTCTCATATATTACTTTATTCTTGTACTGTTGTGACTTTTTGTATTATTTTTTTGTATTTTGACTTTTGCTTCACATTGTTTTGACTTTTTTCCTGTAATATTAATTTATTCTAATTTATTTATTCTCACAATTTGAATCACATTTTTTCTAGCCTGGCTCTAATTCTCCGTCATGCCGGTGAGTCGGTTCGTTTCTGTTGAACGGATGGATCATCTCTAAAGCCTCATTCGAGCCCAAACTGGACCCAGCCGGGTTTCTCTCGGCTCCAGCTGCAGCTACCTTTATGCGAGGGTCCAAAGTCCAGCACGATGAGGTCGGCGGGGTCGAAGGCGCTGCTGGGCTCGCTCTTCCGTGAGCTGCTGGAGGATTTGGAGAGCGGCAGGCCGAGCTCATCCAGGCTCTCGGTGCTCTCCTCCCTCTCTATCTGCTCCTCGATCCACTCCTCGTCCGACTCCTCCCCCGCCGAGCCTCTGCTGCTCCGCCGCATGCTGACCTCCAGGCTCCGACGCAAAACCTGCTTCACCACCGCAGACGTTGGGCTGAGCATGCAAGCAAGCAGCGCTGCGGCTGAACTGTCTGGAAACACGAACCAAATTCAGACGGTTCCTCACCTTCACCTCCTCCAGGCTGAGGAGAACCTTCTCGCTGAGCTCCGGGTCGGCCGGGCCGCCCTGGACCTCCGGCCTGCAGCTGAAGGAGCGCTGAAGCTTGGAGGAATCTCTACATGGCGAGCGCTGGCTGCAGCTCTGCACGCAACGCCAGGGATGGAGGAAAGACGGGAAAATGGAGGAGATAGAGATGCTAATGAGGACAGACAGTTGCATCTGAGACGCGGCTCTCCTCTAAATAAAACCACCCACACGACGCCGTCACGAGGAGTCTCCCGTCTACCTCCATGTCCACGCTTTCACACGGCTCGAAATCCTCAGAGTAGCGTAAATCAGGGGAGAGTTTGACTCTGAGGCCGTCCTCTGTCCGGATCTCAACAGATTCCTGCATGAAGAGGAGCAGAGAAACCAGGAACTCCCACACTGTGCTTCCAGCTTCACTGCAGTCATTTCATGAAGTGTTGCTACTTTTACTTCAGTAAAACTTCTGTAATTTCAAACCTGCAGTTTTTATTAAAGTTTCATAAATTCTTTATTGAAAGAAACTGATTTTGGAAAAAAGTTTCTTCTGCCTGATTTTTGTTATTTTGTAAAATTTTTCACTTTTTGTCTTTAAAACACTAAAATTTCCACATAATTTTATACTTTATAATTATTTTATACTTTATAATTATTTTTTACTAAAAGCCTGATGTTTTGATCAGTCACTCGTTTGAGTCGTTTTCACCAAATTCCTTTTTGGCTCCTCTCCTCGCCTGTCTGAGTTTTGGATTTTGCACCAGAGTTAAAACAGTTTGAACTTTTTCATACTTTGGTTCATTTTCAGGTGCAGAACTTTAAAAATCCAAAGTTTTGTATTGTGATGACCTGGATTACGTAATGAACTCAATAGAAGACGCCATTTTCAAAAAACAACCAGCTGACTGGAGTTTTCTCCAAACTTGCTGTCGTCCTTTAGCGTTAGCGTGAGGAGTACAGAGTTTTACTACGTCTGCAACAAACGACGTTATTTCACATCAGTTCGAAAGGCTAATCAATAGATTCATAAACTAAAACCGAGGATATTACATCTACAGTTTCAGTATGTTTTAGTTTCATAAACATAGATTTTGGTTCAGTAAGTCATAGTTTCTCCTCATTATTTACTGTTTTATTTATTCCAGTTAAGATGCTTTCTCTTTCCAGTTTTGGTTATGTGGTTAGTGTTAGTGAACTGTAGTGACCTTGGGTCGTACCTGCACCCATTCCTTCCTGCGGACCCGTTCCGGCGCCGTCTGACTCCTCTTCCGGCTCGTCTCAGATCCCAGAATCCCGCTGCGCTCGGCTAGCTGGTGGGCGCTCCTGCAGACGTCTGCAGATGAGTCAGATGGCAGAGAGGAAGGAGCGTGACTTCATCCACAGAGAACAGGAAACACTAACGCAGAGCCGTCAGAGCAGACGGGACGGAGCAGAAGGAAATGAAAAGCTGTCACTATCGTTGATTCACCGTCCGGCGCTCGGAGCCGGGCAGCCGTCAGATCCTGGACCGTAAGCTGCAGGACGGCAGCAATATGAAGTTTACACACCTGATTCTCACCGTCTGCAGCTGATTCATCATTTATTCTGGTGATTAATCAGGTAAAAATTGTCACAATCTGCTGATTTTTCATTTAATCGTTTTTATACATTAGAAACTAATATATTGATAATTATATAATAATGCAAGTTAGCCTTCTAAAAGACCAATAAACTTTAACTTTGTTAAAAAAAAAAAACTCCACTGGACCTTATTTTAAATATGCAAAATAAAAATGACCCGGTTCTGCTGGTTCTGTCAGACAGACTGGACCAGAACTCCAGAAAACTGGTGAGAAGCTTCTGGAAGGAAACCCAAAACGTTCGACCCACGGAGCTGTGAGCAAACGTCACAAACTAAAGCAAGCCTTAAAAATCTGTCATTTAGCAAACAGGAAAGATTTGGGTTAATCTACCAAAACATGACGGTGATGAAAAGGACAGCAGTCTGTTTATAAATATATATATAAATGACCTTTGACCCTCCTGTTAAAGCAGCGGTACCTGCGGCCCGCTGGTCCGGCAGAGAGCAGGCGGTTCTGGAAGCCTTGCTGTTCCTCCGACTCGCCTCGGCGTTGGCTCCGTTAAAGTAAATGGAAAAGCCTTCCTCCAGCCGCTCCAGCTCCACCTCCCGCCGACCTTTCACCCTGAGGCGCCTCAGAGCTCTGGTCAGGAAAACAACTTCAACTTTAGGTAATTGCAGTGAAAAATATATAAAATAAGCAAAGTTTTAAATTCAAACCCCATTTTTGCTGAACAAAGGAAAGAGCTCAACAACAAAGACGTTTACAGTTTTAAATCTGTTCTTCAGGTTGATTATTCTAACAGCAAAGGTTCCAGCTTTGGACTTTTGAATGTAAAAACAAACAAAAAAAGGCTAAATGAGTTAAAAATTTTTATGGAACTAAAAGCTACATAATTAACTAATTAAATTCTGGCTCTGAAAACAATCCAACATGATTCTGCAGCAGAACCTTGCAGACACATTCATGCATAGTAATAAAAAAATCTAAATAATTAATAAAAATAAAACATAAATCTAAATTAGATTTATAAATAATTTCTTGTTATACATGTTTAAAAATATTTTATATTTATATTTTATACACATTTTTTCTGGAGGAATTATTTTCCTAGCTGCTGTATTTTCATACGTTCACATTCATGCGTTGAGAGGAAACAACCAGGCGCCACCAACAGTCACGAAGTCGAGCGTCTGTGTGAAATCCAAGCCGACCTTCAGTCAAACTTCACCTGTTTTTCTGCTGGAGGCCGATTAAATATTCATCCAGAGTTTTATCTGCAGCAGCGGCCGGCTCCTCCTCTCGGCTCGCTTTCCTCCCCTTTAAACACAACCAAGGAAACTATTCACCCTAATTCACTCATTCATATTCACCACACAGGTTAGATCAGGTTATCTGCAGACTCAGGCTGAACGACTGGATGATGACTACAGAAAGAAATCTCACAGGAAGAGCAGAAATACTGTGTTATAGCACTAAAAGTTTTATGGCTTCAATTTGGTTATTTTAATGCACTAAATATTTATAAACTTTCATGCATGCAGACGAGTCAGCAACATCAAAACAGAAACATTTATTTAAGGTAAAAGAAGTGAAAGAAAGTACTAATAAAGCAGGAGCAGGAAGTGCTGAATCACACCAAAACACAAACATCTGTCATGAGTTAAAGCTGCTTCCTGTGGTAAACCCAGAATAAAACTCTAAACCGACACAAAGAAGCATCAGAAGTTTTAACGTTTTTATCACATTACAACCAAACCTAGAGGGGTTTTATTCAGATTTAATGCATTTAAAGCACAGCCCTGAAGATGAAGGGAAATGATACTTAGTTTATGATTCTTCATACAAATTAAAACCAGAAAGTGTGGCAGGTAATTATTTTCTGTCAGGGCCGGCCCAAGCCTTTTTGGGGCCCAAAACCCAGCATGTTAGCATCAGATGCTTTATCATTTCTAAGCTCCGCTGTGTGTGCAACATACCTGCTATCATTAGCATCATCTGTATTTAGCTTACATCATCTCAGTGCTATTAGAGATTTTAATTTTAACCTTACAGAAGTAGCAAAATAAAAACACAATTATCTGAATTTTGAAATGCAGAGTGTTATTTAAGTGTTATTTTCAATATTTGAAAGTAGCATCAGCTGATAAACTCTAAGTTTACAGAAAACACATTTAAAATCTTATATTTCCCCAGCAGGCAGCTGCCATCAACAGGGAGAAATTAACCATTATTTATGGAGCAACTATAAGAACAATGTGGAAATTGTTCTTCCATGTATAATCAGACTTAGTTTGTATGATTCAATGTTATTTTAAACATGTATACATTTATTTTCTCAAGCTACACTGGTGCTCTTGGGTGCCCCCTGGTGGTGTCGAGACCCGAAGCAGCCGCTTAACCTGCATATGAATTGGGCCCGCCCTGCTGCAACATGTTAAAGATGTATTAATACTTTTTTGCTAAATATTTGACATCATAACAGTCACCTGAAAGCCATGCTATGTGATTCTTACAACCATAATGCATGACAATGGAAATAAATCAAAGGTCTTACTCAGTTTCTATTGGGCTAATAGTTAGAGCATCTGAAGCGTCAGCAGCAGAGCAGAGAGTAGAAGAAAGAAATCAGGGGTTAGTGATAGAGAACAGATAATCAGGCATGCATCAGTGCATTGATCCCCTGTTGGATCATAGAGAATGAGGAGTAATAATCTAAAATCAGGCCAACAGTCACCTGGTTATCCATGGTGTCCTGCAGCTGCCGGAGGATCCCGCATCCTGCCAGCCGGAGATCATGGAGGTTTCTGTAATAACCGGAGCTCAGTCTGGTTCTCCCTGCAGGAGGACACAGGATAAACCCCCAAGGTGAACCACGGCCGGAGTCCTGTATTCAACCTGAATGTAACGGTGGGAGGCGTCGATGCTGCTTCGCTAGCATCAACACATCTGGTCAGCCCGACCCTGAACGAGCATTTCCCCACAGCTGGCGGCTCATGACGCGTTTTCACCATGAATAAAACCCGATTTATGTACAAATACAACTAAGCTTTTTTCTTTTTTTTCGCCGGGTTTCATTTATTACACATTAAATCTGACAGGCGAGGTTAAAACCTGTTAGCAAACAGCTAGCGCTGCAGCTAATAACAACCTGAACGGCTGAGGAGTTTAACAGCCAACAGCTCTAAATGTCCATGAAAACACCCAAATAAACTTTAATGTTCCCGCTCTGATAAACATAGAAGTACTTACAGGATATAGAAAGCCTGACTTTATCCGTCAAATAAATACCGAGTTTGTTATTTTATTTCTTTTTTCACGTCTCGTGTGTTGGTCGGTTACCAGGAGAGATTTCAGCCAATCAGAGGAGCCGCATCAGCGTTGGACACGCCCACCGACCCCCCCGGCGCCAGCTGTAACCAAGTTCATATCTATGGATGGATGAGACATAAACGGATGGATGAATGGATGGATGCTGCACACCTCTCAACCATCCAACCATCTGACTGCGTTTCATCCATCCATCCATCCATCCATCCATCCATCCATCCAGTATAAACTCGCTCAGGCCTTTAAGGTCAAAAATTCAACACTGTTTTTATTATAAATCAGTACATTTCTTATAAAAAAGTGGGCTTGAAATAAAACCATATTAGATGTAAACCAAACAGATCAGGAAGTGGCCACAACCTTTATGACGTCACATCCTCTCCACCACACAGCAGGTCTAATTCAGCTCAGTCTGAAGAGTAATCATGTGGTTAGCATCGATCTGTGCAAAGCATTCAAGTACAGCAAATCAGCGGGCCGTTGGTCTGAGCCGCCAGCGCCAGCAGCATTAGTATTCGCATTATTCATCTTTTTTATTTATCTTTTATTTTGAAACTCCTGCCTGAGTTTCTGCATAAATTACCCACAAATCCTAGCTTTCAGTTCCTGCAGAAGAAGGAAGCCGACTTTTCTCTGCTGTCTTTGAAAGATGGCGGACATCAACGTCAGGAGAATAAAAAAAAAACAGGATGAGGCTGTTACCATGGAAACGACCTCGATTTGAAACCAATAAAAATCAAATCATCCCCTCCCGTCTTCAAATTAAACATTTGAGCAGCAAACATTTTTGTCATTTCACTGCAAAAACAAAATATTACCAAATGATTTTTGGTCTAGTTTCTGGTACAAATCTATTATTAAACCTGAAATGAGACTAAACTAATTAACAAGTAACTTTTCAGCTATTTATAGGAGCTTGTTTTATGTCAATAATTCCTTAATACTTATGAAAAGGTTCTAGTTCAACTGGCAAGTTATTTCACCTGTAACACGAGAAAATGTCTCGCTAAAAGTGGAATAATCCGCCAGAATCGGTGGAAAGATTTCATTTCTGCAGTGAAACCTGAAAATGTGCATTTTTAACCAACAGGTTTAGTTTTTGATTAGAGGAATTAAACATCATCTGATGTTTTATTGCTTCAATTACAAACGTTGCACTGCAAAAACAAAATCTTAGCAAATGATTTTAGTTTAGTTTCTAGTGCAAATATCTTACTGCTTTTGAAACGAGACAAAATTAACTTATTAGAAACTTTTGAGCAAAATGTAAAGGTTTGCTTAAAGATAATTCCTTAATATTGATGAAAACGTTCTGGTTCAACTGGCAGGTTGTTGCACTTAAAACTTGTCTTATGAGCTAAATAATCGTCAACATTTCATCAACATCAAGGCGTTAACATAAAACAAGCTCTTACTTCTTGCTGAAAAGTTACTTTGGTTAATTTTACAGTGTACTAAGAAATTTGCACCAGAAACTAGACAAAAATAACCTGGTAAGATTTAGTGTTTTTACAGTGTTTAAAGATTTTAATAAATGTTTCCAGAGGTCATAAAAGGTCAACCAGCTGGTCCACATTAAGGAAATCAAACAAAATAGAAATACTGTGTCAATCAACTGTGCAGCAAAAATGTTTGTTATAATTTAAAAGTTTCCCAATTTGTCCACAAACAAAACCTAAAGTAATTGGTATAAATTAATTTTGTGCAGGTAAAATATTCCCTGCATACAAAATCTGTTTGATTTTGTAAATAATGTTGGGGCCGATTGACCTTTGATGACCTCTGGAAACATTTAATGTGTTTAAATCATAGCGGCACAAACGTTGCACAATGTTTGATGCCAATTTAGTGATATTTGAAGGAAGTGGGGAGAGAAAAACAAATCTAAGTGATGCTTCTGCGTCGAAATGGCAGAATTAAATCCAGAACCGATCAACCCTTCAGACACTGCAGCGCCAATCTGGAGCCCAAACCTTCACTGAGCCAAGTCAACAAACGGAGCCCGTTTCATGACTAAAACATGAGAGGATGAAACAATAACTTAAACAGAAGAAGTGCTTAAAACAACAGTCCTCAGAGCCCTTTGAAGAGGAGAAAACTGGAGCTCACTGCAAAAAACACACCAATTAATGTCAGTCTAGTTTCTACTGCAAATACTCTGGCACAAATAATAAGCAAGACATAGAAGCTTGTTTTAAGTAATTAATTCATTAACATTGATAACAATGTGCTGCATTATTTCACTTATAACATGGGGAAAAGTGAAATAATCTGCCAATGAATAATTGATTAAAAACAAGCTCACATCTTCATGAAAAGTTATTTTTGTCCCATTTCAGGTGCACCAAGATATTTGACTAGAAACCAGACAAAATACTTGGTAAGAAAGAAAACAAAGCCAACTGATTAATTTGATTAATCATGATTAATTGATTACTACAATAATCGATTAATCATAATTAATCATTTCACCAACATTTCAAATAAAACAAAACCGATTTAAGTAAAATTTCAGAAAGATACGAGTTTGTTTTCAGTAAATAATTCATTAATACTGATGGTAAGATGTAGAAGATCATTTCCTTTATTTCACTCATAAAATGTGGAAAATGTCATTAAAAGTGAAATTATCTGCCAATGGAACATTTTCATTAATATTAATGAATTATATTGAGCTACATAGTTGGGCATGTTCGTTTTCTCTTGTTTCAGGCGGATTAAGACATTTGCAGTAGAAACTGGACCAAAATCAACGGGTGAGGTTTTATATTTTTGCAGTGCAGGAACCGAACAGGAGCGAAACCAAAAGCTGAAATGGTAATACTACTAATTCCCAGAAGTCTGCTTCACTTATAGATCATATTCTTCCCTCTGATAGAAATATGTGTGGTTCTGAGGTCAGTGGCCTCCCCACGTCTGTGCGCCACGGCTTCCCTCGGCGTCCGGCCCGTTTGAGGCGGGGCAGTCCGTCTCCTCGTCCTTCGTCAGCGCCGCCTCCTCCTCCTCCTCCTCTCGTTTCCGGCGCTCCAGCTCCCACTCCACGAAGGTGTCGAAGAGGCTGGGCCAGGCCTCGTCCTCGCTGTAGTTGCTCAGGTCCGGCCCGATGGCCTGCGTGAAGTTCAGGAACATGTTCCACGTGTCTCTGGAGATGCCGCGCACGCCCGACGGGTTCTCGGCCAGGAAGTCGAGCCAGCGGTCCAGGACGGGCGGCGTGTCCTGCGTGAAGACGAGGCGCCACAGGGCGATGGCGATGTCGCGCTGCAGCGAGCGCTGGCCCTCGTCGGCGTCCAGGCCGAACTGGAAGGTGAAGCGGTACAGGTCCTTGAAGCTCTCCTCGCCCTGCGCCTCCAGCAGCAGGAAGGGGAAGCGGGAGCAGATGCCCTCGATGCTGTCCGCCCGGATGGCCTTGCAGCCCTCCACAAACTCCTTCCTGATGGGGAGAAACCAGAGCAGAGGATGAAAGCAGGACAACCACCTGCAGCTGAAAAAACAGGAATGAAAAACAAACCTCAAAATATGACAGACGTTAAACCTTACAAGGCTGAAGTCATTTTATAGGAAGAATTCAGAATTCTTCCTATATTAAGCTGTGCAACAATAAAGCTGTAAAACTATGAGAATAAAGTTGTAGAATTACGTGAATAAAATTATAATATTACGAATAAAGTCACAGAATTACAAGAAGTCATAAAATAATGGGAATTCTATTTATTTTTTATTTCAATCACTGATACATTTTTAAGAAATATATTAATATAAAGCTGTAAAAGTCGTTAAATTTTGAGTCATAATATTCAAATTTAAATAAACCTTACTGATAGCAAAGGAATATTAACAACGTTGTAATATTACAAATAAGATAAAGTTATGAGTCAATATGTGAAATAAATGAGCAGACTGTGATCTGCAGCACATCTGAGGGAAACCAGTTCAAAACAGAAAAACTTAACTGGTTGGTTTAAAGGTAGAAAAAGTTTAACAGCAGCAAAAATGTTCAATTTTACCGTTTCCAAGATCGAAAGTCATTTTACTGAACGTTCCAGAAAACATGACTGAGTTTTATCCAAATGGAAACGGAAAAGCTGCTGGCCGGAAAACTCGTCTTTTTTCACTTGAAGAAATAAAACTTCATCTAACTGGAGATCAACAGCTTTTAATGCAGAAACTCGGTGAGGTGCTTCAGTCAGAGTCAACAACGCAGCCGTGGCAACGAGAGACGCCTCGCTGCAGCAACGGGTGGGGGAGGGGCGCACAGAACCACCGTGTACATCTGATGTGAGAATCAACAAATCAAATTAATCTGGACCTCGGCTGAACAACGGCCTCAAAAAGCAACAACTTAACCACCAGGCGGGAAAAAAACATTAGATTTAGTTTTTAAAGTTAAAACGCTGCAGAAAACCTGACGCAGTAAAACAAGATGAATGAAAAGGAGCTCAGCCGTTTCCTCCAGATTCCTGTCCGAGTTTCAGACGGTAAATTTCTGGTTTTATGCTGCAAGATGAGCAGCAGAGAAAATACAGATTTAAATAATTAGGAGCAAATTTAGGGCATCAGCCAATCAAACCCGGTAGACTGGGTTCTACTGGGTTCTACTGGTCTGGGTTCTACTGGGTTCTAACGGGTTCTACTGGGTTCTAACGGGTTCTACTGGGTTCTACCGGTCCTGGGTTCTAACGGCTCTTGGTTCTACCGGTTCTGGGTTCTAACGGCTCTGGGTTCTACCGGTCCTGGGTTCTAACGGTTCTGGGTTCTACCGGTTCTGGGTTCTAACGGCTCTGGGTTCTAACGGTTCTGGGTTCTAACGGTTCTGGGTTCTAACGGTCCTGGGTTCTAACGGTTCTGGGTTCTAACGGCTCTGGGTTCTGGGTTCTAACGGTTCTGGGTTCTAACGGTCCTGGGTTCTAACGGTCCTGGGTTCTAACGGTCCTGGGTTCTAACGGCTCTGGGTTCTAACGGTCCTGGGTTCTAACGGTTCTGGGTTCTAACGGTTCTGGGTTCTAACGGGTCTGGGTTCTAACGGGTCTGGGTTTGAATAGTTCCCGCTATAAGGACCTTGGTGCCGTACCGTGTAAACTTGCACATGGTGGCTGCCTGAAACTTCCAGGCCAGAACCAGAACCCGGAACTCGGCCGGGTCGACGCAGAGGTCGTTGCAGAACCGCTCCATGCCCTCCTCCAAGATGGCGTCCTCCAGCTCGTCCTTGTAGCGCGCGAACAGCTCGTCGATGCGCGCCATGGACAGCCCGTCGCCGTCCTCCCTGCACGGCTCCCTCATGGCGGCGGAGATGACGGGCGTCTCCACGGTAACCTCTAAGGCCTTGGTGCCATTCAGCAGCTCGCTGGTGGATTTGCCAGAGGGGGCGCTGCAGTCGTCTTTGTGCACGCCGCCGCTGGCGCTGTCGACCCGCTTGTGGGACTTGGACGCGCTGTCCTTGTCTCCGCTCTTGCTGCCCAGAGACGACGTCGGGTTCTTACACTTGGTGACGCACTGGCCCATGTCTCTCGTCTCTGTCCTCCTCGCCGTCAGTCCCCGTCCGAACCGCCCACACACCTCTTCTCTGGCCGGGCGAGATGCCTCAACATACCCTCAGGCCTGAGAGACGAACAGGTGCATGCTGGGAATCTCTACAGTCAATGTTTTTATTCAATCAGAGTGAAAAACAACAGAACTACCTTTCCCAGATCTGCCAAAGCTTCAACTGTCAAACCTAAAAACCCTGAAAGAGAAAAGGAGAAAAACATCAGCTTCACTGTATGTAGGTCTGGACTTGGACTAGGCCATTCTAACCCTTTGATCTAAACTATCCCATTATTTAATTTCTCCTTGTGATCAATAAAGCATTTTTTGAATCTCTCTGCCTGGATGCAAGTTTGGACAATAAATAAATAATAACATATATCACAATAAACATGTGATCAATGTTTGATAGAACCGCACAGCATTCTGGGAGATGTAGACAGAGGAAAGACTTTAGTCACTGCTAGCTAAGCTAGGTGGTAGCATCAACTCTCTCGCTCTTTGGTTGCCTAGTAACAACCTGCTAGGTAACCGCGGCAGAGGCAGATTAATGCTTCAAATTAAACCATCTGAGTGAAAACTGTGAATGAAACAGGAAAGGTTTGGCTGCATTTCAAATATTTCAAACAAAAAGCCTAAAAATTATCAACAGACCGACGTGAAACGATTATTTTGTGTTCCTGTTTTCAGCCTTATTGTCCAGAACCGGCTGGACAACATGGAGGGCAAGCAGACCAGAGAGCGTCACCATGGCGATTCCACTGGACAGGAAGTTACTAACAAACAGTAATATTGTTTCAACTGTATAAAAATAAGGGCGTAATAATGTAAGTCTCCTGTCTCAAAGAATAATAAACTTTAAATTTGTACCAAACACTTAAACCTGGAACTGGAGGACATTTTAAATATCCAAAACAAAACAACACAAACTATAAGACAAATAAAAAAACATTTACTAAAGTTGATTATGAAGTCTATGGAAACAAAGTAACTCTTCAGAAAAATATCAGAATGGAAATTAGAGATTATTTTAATTTATCATGTTCAGAGTAAATTTCAAAGTTGAGTTTGAGAAGTCAAAAATTTAGCTTGAAAAAAGTTTTCCATAGAATTTCTGAAATTTATTCAAAAATTTCTGAGGTTATTTAAAAATATTGCGATATATTAAATGTGTAGTGATTTAGCAAAAAACAACTGAATATTAGATTTCCTTTGTATCGTCTGAGATCAAATCAGAGGAATAACTGCTCTTCTGTTTTTCCTCCTGAAGGAGGAGAATCCACCACGTTTACGTCCCATAAAAATAGAAACTAAAATCTCATCCTCACATCGTCTGTTAATCTGTTTGTCTCTCTGAAAGAATTGTTGGCTTTTAGTTGGATCATTTCTCTGGAATAAACCCAGAAATGTTAGAATCAGGCGTCTGATTCTCACACTTCCAGCAGGTCCTGATTTCTTTACCCAGAAAACAGCCAAAATAAATGATGAGGATTTTTATATGTGAATTCCAGATTTATGCGTCGGATCAGAACACGATGGCTTTGGGTAAACGGACAATAAAACGTAAATAATCCTATCTGTGGGATTATTATGGGATTAAGTCGCAACGTTCCCACATTTAGGAGTGTTTTTCACCCGCAGCAGCGACCAGAGACTGTTTCTGTTTAAGTTCATCGTTCGGGTCGAGCTTCCTGGAGCCGTCGGCGTTTCGGCTCGTTCACCGAACAGATGATTCAGGTTTTCCTCGGCGGGTTCTGGTCGCGCTCCAGACAAACGCAGAAAAAGCCCAGACTCATAAAACGTAATCATTGATGTTGCAACGTGATGCTGGGAGATTCCTGCGTTTAGATGTGGGTTTGCATCAAGGCCGGATTAATCATGTGGTTCTGCTGGTCGGACCTAATCCATGATTCAGAGCCGTTCCTGGGAAATATTCTGCAACGCGGCAATGAAACATCAAGATTGCTCAACTTTGGTTGCAAAAGTTCATCCAGAATACTTTTGCAAACAAAACTTTTTCATATTTTACCAAGCTGAAACCACAAACCTTTCCACTGTGGTCAGATTGGATGAAGGGTCAGAATTTATTATCATTAACTTCTTATGATAAGAACTTTATTGTCTCAATAAATATTTTTAGGGATGCAAAGACTTAAAAATGTATTAAAATATTGATATTTGATGTTAATTTACCAATATTTACCAATATGCTGGCTCAGCCATATTTACCCATATTTTACTTGATTTATCATCATAATAATTAATAGATTCCTTTATTACTAAAATAATTGATAAACGTAATCAGTTTGTTTTCTTATTCACTGGAAAAAAAGATGTGAAGTTTGAGGCTGAAAATTTTAATCTATTCTGGGATTAAAGGCAGAAAAGGAGACAAATTTCCATTCAGTTGACTTCAGAAAGCTGGACGTTTTTCCTTAGATAGTAACAGAAGGGGATTCATATAATGTAGAACTGATGATAAGCATTTATTCCTTGTATCTTTTAGGGAACTGTTGGGCTGTAATCATAGCCGGCGTGTTTCAGCTGAATGAGACGAAGATGATGATGATGATGATACTTACATAAAGTCTTTCAGAGGGCATCATCTTTCAGATCTGCTCCATCATTGCGACCTTGACATCAGCAACGCTGCAGTCAAGCAGAACGGGACACCTCATCATTCCCAAACCTGCAGGGAATATTTCCCTCTGGATGTCATTTAGCCACAGCTCAACCTAAACCTCTCAAAAAAACATTATTACTGGTTTAAATCTGACTTACAGTGTGGCTTTGAGCAATTTTCTGTCTCAAGTTTGAGGTTTCCTTCCTAACATCTTACACATTTCACAGCTCAAACACATGCTATTAATTACACATCAAGTTGCTGTTAGAGGTCAGCTCCAGTCTGTTTTGGATTAGCAGTGGTTTGGTCCATTCCTGATACACAGAGGCGGTCCGAGACCAAGTTACCAGGGGGCCCAGGAACCGAGTTTATAGCTCAATCAAACTTGCAGTTTTTAAAAATACTTTTTTCCCCAATGGGCTTCTGTAGTTTAGGATGAGCATCTAGCTTTACAGTTTGAATCTATTTAGACTTTGAATTTACATCAACTCCCAGAAGGAATGATTGAAATAAATATTTGTTGTCAGTAATTTCTTTTGAAGAAAATGAGAAAAATAAAACAAATCGGATTTGGTATGAAAGAAAATAAGACCTTATTTTTATGGTATATTGCTCAGCCTTTACAGCCATGGGCCCCAGACAAAATGAATCAAAAGAATATCATTAAATCACTTAATATTAAGTGAGAGAGTCACAAGTGTGAGCTCTGATCAAGATGAAACTGTGATTCTGTCTCAGTACAGCTGAAAAAGTGCAGCACCTTCATTTTTGCCATTGTTAAAGTAAAACTCAGACAGTAAAAAATGAAACTGGGACAAAAAGTAAATTAGAAATGTTTACAAATGTCACAAAAAATTTATTTAATAATTTCTCCTCAGTAGAGGGGCGCTAGCCTCCCGTTGGCCCCCTTCTAGAAACGCCTATGCAGATACATTTAAAGGTATCCAGGATAACCTGCAGTGATCAATGCACCGGGCATGTAGAGACAAGTCTGCCTCAGTCCTAAACTGGCCAGCCTGGACGTCTGGAGGCCTACTTTTATCCACAACAAACCAGCACCATGTAACTCATCCAGACATCAGTTTAACCGGATTAGCTGGTCTGAAATCTGTCCGAGTCAAAGCACAGTTTCAATATCAACATTTAACATCTGCAATACTGCTGTCAGTGGCTCACTTTTATCAGAAATCATCTTTAACGTCGTTTTAGGAAGTTAAGTTTGGTTTAAAAAGAAAACAGCCGAGCAAAACCGAGTGATTCTAACAGCAAAAACAGTCCCAAACGAGATGTAAACAGCGCTTTTAATCCGATGTAAAGGCGACACTCTATGCTGTTACGAGCTAAATTCGTTATTACCCGCCGAGGAGCTGCTGATCAATAATCCATGATTGGTCAGGAGGACATTTAAACATCTCCATCTGAAGAGCCTGGCCCAGGCGGCGCCGCAGCTACAGCTTAGCTGCGGCTAAGCTAGCTCCTTAGCGGCTCACAGCACTGCAAATATCCGACAGAAAAAGACTCACCTTTCCGGAAAATTACGTGTTGAGTGGTTTCAATGTACATCATTCCGAAAAAGAGGGTTTAAAAAAGCAACAAAGAAGTTAAATAAGTTGGTCGAAACCCCGAAGTGGAGCAAAAACTCGTAGAGAGCTAGCTAACTAGCGGGGACAGCAGGCGAAAGAAAACTTTAACACCAAAGTTGGTTGTTTTTCTGTTTTAGGGAAAAAATACGCAAAAACGCCGAGAGTCGGAGTTTGTCTTCTAGTCCATTTAGAGTCGAGTTCAGTGTGAGAAAAAAGAAACTCGGAGTAACGCTGCCTATTTCTTTGTGCTTCCCCTTCTAGTCATTGAGCGCAGCTACATTAGAGACATTTTCCTGCATCACTTCCTGCCTCCCAGCAGCCAACAGCTGATCTCCATCCGAACAGGGCCGAGCACCCAGAATCTGGGGCCCGGTTCTCTCTGCCACCTTCCTGGGTTATAATAATTAGAGGTTATTCATTATAGTTGAGTTTAATTTAGTTGTGACTTTTTATTTATTTAATTCAGTTAGTTTTAATTTGTTTTGTAGAGTGTGTTTGCTAAATTTTATTAAATATTGTTCAGTCTTTAAGTTTAGTTTTTATTAGTTGTAGTAGTAGTTGTAGTTTTTTCATACTTTGGTTCATTTTTAGGTGCAGAATGCAAAAACGTTGAAGTATTGTGCATATGTATATTGATTATTATTGAACAACCAACTGACTCTGGTAAGCTTCCTCTTTAACAAGCTAAATATTTGTGTCTAAACTAATTATTTAGTTTGGAGATAGATATTTAGTTAGAAAAATAAAGATTCATCTGAGAACTAAATATTTAATTTAAAACTAAATATCTATCTCCAATTTGGTTACTAAATATTTAGCTCCCTAACTAAATATTTAATTTGAAAGCTAAAAATTTAGTTTGTGAAATAAATATTTAGCGTATTTATATACAGTATTAGGTTTTGAAAATATATATTTTGTAAGAAAAAATGTTTTTTAATTTCGAGTTTCAAATTTAGTCTACAAACTAAATATTTAGCTTAGATTTAAACATTTTGTTGTCTACTAAGTAATCGGTTCCTAAAGTATTTAATTGATATTTAGTTTACCTAAATATTTATCTTGTTAATTAAATATTTATTTTGGAACTCTGAGATTTATAAATGTTGGAGTAATATATGACTTTGAAAAATGAACACTCACTTTTTTTTTCTTTGAGACAGGGTAAATAAACCAAATTATTGTTGCTAGTACTTCACTGTGTAACTTTACAAACAGCACCCAGAAATTACGACCCTTTGTTATTAATAAAGTATTTTTGAACTGAACTGAAGTTTATGCACTTTTTATTTAACTACAGTAATGCACAATAAATTACAATCTCCCATTTTATGAGGTACGTTAAGCTTACCTTCTGAAAATAACAGCTATTTACTTTACATTATTTATTTATTTATTTATTTATACATTATTTATATGTATTTTTTATTGGAAATACTCATAGAGATTAAAACTTCTTTTCCGAGGCTGAGAGACGGACATGTTTCTTCAATATATATAGGGTGAAAATATGACCTCAATAGTTATAGTTAATCATAAGACGCATAAACTTTAGATTTTTCAAATGCTGAGCTGAAGAGTTCATAAACAGACCTCCATAATCCATCAGATGGAGAATGAATTATGTAATCAGGTGTGTTTTGAATTGGAGTGAGAAACACTTTTTGTTTCAATAAAAAAAAAAACTCAATTTAAGTCTCAGTTTAGAGAACAGTTTGTCAACATCTCATATCAGCATAACTCAGTATTTGTATCACTCCTTACTAGGCTCATATTTTGGTCTGTTTTGTTCTCTTTCTGTTGTAATATTGCATATTAATGTTTGGTTTTCATCATAATCGGTGGAAACAAAGGCCTGAAAACATCTGTCTGTGTGGAATTAATCTTTAGTTTCACTCAGGGATGGAGGTGCTGAAATAAATGAACTTTTTAGTGACAGGATGCGAATTCACGAGCAGTGTTGCTTTAAGACTACGTCATCAGCCAGCGACTAAGTCACCTCTTTAAAAGCAAGAGGTAAGGTCGCGTTTTACGCTTTAAGTAAGAATAAATTATGTAATTTAAAAAAAACTATGACTCCTTAACATCAATGTTAGCATCTTGGCTCGGGTCTGTTGTTTGAGACGCAGTTATTTTTTCTAAAATATATTTTTAGGAGCGAAGTTCGGCTGAATTGGTTCATTCCGGGGAAGCGAACAGGATCCAGATTTGCGACTGGATTATTTTAGGGTGTTTTACAACCCTCCGAGGAGATCTTCAGCGGTTATCCAACAGCTTAATGGAATAAGTGATGAACAAAAACATTTTATGTCAACTAGATTTCCTTCAGGAGCTGTAACTGAGTTATAAACACCAGCCAAATAAAGTAGCAATGAAAATATCAGCTTTTATTCATATTCCGTTCAAAAATACTTCGTTTATACCACAAGGAAATAAAATGTTGTAACTCGTATTATTCAAGGTTCTTCACAGAATTGCTGTAGACGCAGATTGCTGTGAGCTGCAAGGTTCTCCTGTAGGGATCTGTGTTACAGCAGCTCTGATGAAGCTTCTGACCGAAGGCTGTTGTTGTAAAGCAGTCTGATGAAGACTAGGCTCAGGGTTGGCCATCATTTTCTCCATTACAGAAAAGGAAAATCAACAAATCTGTTCAGAGGGAAAATACTTGACTCATTTTTGCAGTTTAAAATTCATTTGTAAAGTTAATAAAATTCCTCAAATGCCAACTATTTTTGCAGATATTACATCATAAAATCTTTTATTCTCACTTTCTCTTTCTCTTTAAAGAACTTCAATATTCTACAGACAGTAATCAGAACAAAATTTGTTGTTAATTACATGTAATTCATAATTTATGTAAGGAAATTACCTTGTTTAAGTAGAAGCTAGTTTGTTTCCCCTTTAAGAAATAATATCAATGCTTGAAAAACGTATTTTGGGTTTATTGTAGTTTCATAGTTTCTTATTAAACATTGTTTGATCAAAGGCGTTTAAGTGTCAAAATAAGGACGTTTGTAAGGGTCAAATAATTTTACATAATGCTGCATTTAAATGTTTGTTTTCTGTCACATTTATATTTAAACTTAACCTGCAAAGACACCAGGGTTAAATAATGAACAGCTAAACAAATGAACAGCTCACGTTTTACATTTTTGATCCAACATTAGACATGTTTAAAGGTATTTTCTAATATGTGGAGTGAGACCATTTTTAGATATCTTGTTTTTGAAATCTAGCAGACTTTAACTTTCCAGTATAAAGGTAAAGAAATATATAAATAACTGAATTAAACCGTCAGTTAAAGCTGCAGTATGAAACTTTTATAAAACATGTTTTTACATATTTGTTTAAACTGTTAGGACACAGATAATCTGTGAAAAGTTCAATCTCTTCCACTTCCTCCACTGTCTGAAGAAATGCACCAGAAACAACCAATGAGAGCCATAAGGAGGAGGGGCTTAGTGCTGTCAATCATGCTTGTGAACTCGCTGCTGAATGTGCTAATGGTGGAGAAATGACTTAATATACAGGAAAACTGTTTACCTGCCATCATTGGTGGCTATGCTAATTAGTCTTAGCATTCACTTTGTTGTAGGGTTTGGGGGATAATTGACAGCACTAAGACCTGCCTCCTGGCCCTGATTGGTTGTTTCTAATTAGCACTGGAACCAAACAGATAATCTGTTTGGTTCCAGATTATCTGTCTGGAACCAAACAGTCATGACTTGGTGACAGCTTAAACAAAATATGTAAAAAGATGTTTTTAATAAAAGCTACATGCTGTGAGAGTCGCAGCAGGTCCTGTGTTTAAGGCGGTTCTGATGACTTCCTGGCTGCTTTCCTCAGGTCCAGATGGCACTGTCCACTCGCTCCACCGTGTTATCTCTCTACATCCGGGTGTTTCGGATCGCCCGGGCCTGGCAGGCCCAGACCGGCGCTGTGAGCGACTCGGAGGCGGAGAGGCGGTACATCGAGCTGGAGGCCCGGTCTCTGTTCAGGCAGAACCAGCAGGTGGGAAAAGCAGCTGCTGGGTTTATGTTATATTTTTAATTCATTATGACTTTTTGTTTAATTCAGTTAGTTTGAATTGGTTTTTAGAATATGTTTGCTAGTTTTCATTAGCTATTGTTTGTTAAGTATTTAGTTTTAGGACCATTTTCCAAAAATGTTTTCAGTTATTGATGAACAGACTGACTCTGGTGTTTTCTCTAAAATTTTCATGGTCTCCATTTTGTGGACTAAAAGAAAACTATAGTTAGTCGACTGACGATGTAAACTGCTTGTGTGGGGAAAAAATTAGTTGCACATCACTTTGAAAGGTTAATAATAGATCATAAACACAAAAACAAAGGATGTTATTTCTATAATTTCGGTTATTTTTATAAATATGTGATATAGTTCCAGTTACAGTTTTTTATTTATTTATTTAATTTAACAAAAATGTTTTCTCAATTTCACTTTTCAATATTTTGTTAGTTTTAGTTAATTATGATTACTTTGCTTCTGGATAATCTGGTTGAAAAACGAATCATGAAATAAATATTTCATATCATTCAGCCGATCTCGATAATTATTGATTATTTTTTTTTTTTTTTTTTAATTGAAATACTGCCAAACTGGCTTCGTGTCATTTCCTGTTTAATCCAGTTTTCTCTACATGTTGTTTATTTTTTTGTTTATTTTTTAGCAGTTATGAGGCAAAGTGGGGAAACCAGCAGGTTGTTGCTAGGCAACCAAAGAGCCAGAAAGTCAGTTGAATCCACCAACCTGGAATATTATGGAAGATTATGGAAGATGTATTCAGTGTTGATATTGATCACTGCCTGTCCTGATAGATAATATTATTGATTTATTGTCCAGCTGTTCCTTTCTAACCTTTCTTGCTGTTTTCAGCTCACAGATCCAGAATCCATAAGGAGATGCATAGAGGAATGTGAAGCGAGGATAGAAATAGGTGAGGATGGATTCAGTCAGGACTTCTGCTCATTTCAATCAGAGCAGAAACAAAGTGAAGGAGGTTTTTACGACATTTTAAACATCTAAATTAAACAAAACAACAGAAACAACAAATAAAATGAATTGTGAAGTCTCAGGAAACAAAATTATTTTTTATCGTCCAGCTTCATGCAATTAATTGCTTATTTGCTTTTTGCGACAGGCCTAATTTCATAATGAAACGTTAATATCAGTCTCTTTCTGTTCAGGTCTGCATTACAGGAATCCGTACCCCAGAGCGGTGAGTAAGCGCCCCCTAGTGGCCGGGTTGTGAAAGTGTCAGGAATGCGGTCTGACGGCCTGGTTCTGCCCACAGGCCTACCTGCCTCCTCTGGGTCTGGCCACGCAGCGGGGCAGGCGGCTGCGCGCTCAGCAGCGCCTCCGGAAGCAGGCCAAGCCCGTCTACCTGCAGTCCCATGATGACACCTGAAGGCTCCCCTCACCGGTTACCATGGTTACCTCAGAGAGGAAGCCGGAGTCTGCATCAGGGGCCGAGCTTCTGCAAGCGGGTACTGATCCGAGATCGGACGCCGTTCAGGAGAAAAAACTTTTTATTTTTTAGGCAAAGTGTTGAGAAAGTCCAAATACTGTTTCATGTTTTATTCATCATCATGTCTACCGTAATTTAATTAATAAAATATCTGAATGTTTTAATCTGTCGCTTCAGCTGATAATTAAAATTTCATAGTTTCAGCATCTTAGAACCCAGAACTCTTCAACATGAGGTTGGCATGAGATTTCTGAATGATCTCTGATTAATTTCTGATTCATCTGAGCTGAACGGGTTAGGATTGGTCTATGGCCTATACAAAACATCTTAATTACACTTTTTGTAGAAAATAATTCTTGGATAATAACATTTTCTTTCAGAATGAGTTGTTTTAGGGCTCTGTCACTTTAAATCCAAATAAACTGCTGCTGGCCAAGTCAACGTTTACACTGTGAAAATGGCTGCAAACAGATGTGCAATTATACAAATGTACGTCTTTGAAAGGCAGAAGTGGAGCCTCCTGCACAGCCAACTAGAATGCAGCAAGTGGTTTCTGGATGGTGAGTCAACAACAAAACTCTTGTCTTTTCCAGCAGCCATTGTACAGCGAATACAGCGGGAAAACCAGCTGACCAAATGTGCTGGAACTCTACTGGGGTTGCTAGGTAACAGGCAGAACTCTGCTGGGGTTGCTAGGTAACGGGGAGTGCCTGCTGATTTGTGACGTTACTTTCCAGATTGGTTTTTAAGCTGCTCATTCATGGTCTTTAATTTAAAGTTATGTCTTTGAATTAACATCAACATAAATCACACAGGAAAACAATTTATAAAATTGTTAGAAATTCACACATCAAGGAGCAAAAATCTGTTAAAAGTTGCATTTTATGCACAATAGCAGTTTGTTCATATTAACATTGTTAGGCTGACTTTTGTTTTCAAACTTCTGCTTAAAATAAAAACTCGCTCCTTCTCTCCATCTCAGCTGAAAAACTTTGAGAAAGACCACCAGTCAGGAAAATGACACAGTTCCTCAACACACAGGAAGTGATGCGTCTGCTGCAGCGTGACTCTGTTTCCACGCAGCTGACAGATGTTTTAACTGCTTCCCATCCTGATCCGATAAACCAGAAGCTGCTGAAACAACAGATCTGCTCACCTCAAACCTTCAGCGTCAAACAGGAGGAAGAGCAGCAGCTGCTTTTATGATGTAAAGGTGAAACATCTGCTGCTGCTTTTTCATCACTAAATGTTCACAGACTGAACGGAAAAGAAAGATCAGATAAAATATTGGTCTGGATTGGTCTGCAGTCTGAGCCTCTTTAAACCTTTAGCTAAAAAACACATAAAAACAACTAGGAATGTTTTAAATATTTTAATAAATTCACATCTTAGGGTTTTTTCTAGTTTTCTCATGGGCAACTGCATGTTTTTTGGTGGTTTTTATACATATTTATATCAACACCCTGCAGAAGAAAATGTACTCACCATCTTTTTGCTTTCAAGTTTTAATTTAAATAAAACAAAATCGTGGTTCTTCAAATATAACAACAAATTTCCCAAAGTAAACATTTGTCAGAAATGAAAGTTGCTTTTCTTCAAAACGTCATGCAACGTTTCCAGCTGTAAATGATTTTTATTTTGGTTTTATCAAAGGTAAAAACTTTAACAGATTTCTGGTTTATTACTTTGAACTTTCTGCTTTGTGCCACTTTTTTCTCCTAAATTACACTTTAAACGTCTGAATCATGCAGAATGAATGCACAATAATGTTTACGGTCAGATACGGATCCATTTATGGTAAAGATGACGTCACTGTGAACCTTGTGTTGGTATTTTATTTGCTGCTGTGCTGCAAGCTGCCGCATGGGGGAGCCATTTCACCGGAATCAGAAAAAGAAGAACCAGGACGGAACCAGAACAGTTTACATGACGTAAATAGATCCGGTTTAAATGTTTCCCATCAAACTCCTCATTGAAACTTAATACGGTCATTATCTGACCTTTGACCCCATAAAGACTGATGTCACTTACAACAAGAGATTTCTCTTCTAAGTGATAATCTGCTACTACTTTTTTCTAATCAATATCATTAACTTAAAACTCTTGTCTTTCTTGTTAAAATGTTTCTTGTGATTCATTTTGTCTTATTTCAAGTGATGTAAGATAATTGCAGTAAAAACTAGACCAAAAATTATTTTTTTCAGTGTAAAACCATCTGCGTTTCCCATTGTTTCTGCTAAGATCTGAAACTTTGAATAACTGAAAGATAAATTATAATTTTATTACGGCAGAGCCAGCCAGGCTGTTCCTGTTTTGTTATCTCTGTGCAGAGTTCAGATCAATCTGCTCTGCTCCTAATAAACTCTCTAACATTTTTATTTTAGTTTTTAAAACCTTCTGCATAAATCCAGCCATAAATTCCCGCTAACTACGTCAGAGGAATAATTTTTAAAATAAAACAATGAACTGTTAAGAACTTCACTGACTGCAGTCATGTTTTTAATCAACACCTTTAAATGTTTTTTAGGGGCCACTTGCTTTTTATAATTGCTCATTTGTAGCATTATTAACTATTTCTTGTAATTTGCTGTAAATTATATGCTTCTCCATGTGTGTCAGTTATTTTTCTTAATTTTGTTTTTACCAATAAAAGGTAAATACAGAAGAAAATTATGTTTTTTAAAATGTATTCATGCTTATTAATATTTACTGTCCTTTATTCAAAATCAATTCAACTAAAAAATACTTTATTGATCCCAAAGGGAAATTAAATGTTGTTGTAACTCATATTAATTCACATTTTTCAGAGTTATTGTAGATAATGACGGCTGTTAAAAGAAAGTGCTCCTGTAGCAGTCCATGTTGCAGTGAATGTGAAGGAACCTCTGACTGAAGACAATCTAATGAAGAGGATGGTCAGAGTTCTCCATCATTATTATGAGATAATATAAATTTAATTAAAATCATTTATTTCATTATTCTAAATAAATAAATAAAACAACAAAATACACAAAACCTTACCAGGTATTTTAGCCTAATTTCTAGTGCAGCTATTTTTATACACTTAAAATAAGTAACTTTTCAGGAATATGTAGAAGCTTATTTTACGTAAATAATTATTTAATATTGATGAAAAACTGATAAATCCACTGCAGATTATTTCACTGATAACATTGGAAATTTTTCTTGTTATCAGTGAATTTATACCAGTGGAACCAGAACTTTATCAATATTTAGGAATTATTAAAATAAACTCTTTCATCTTGCTGAAAAGTTACTTATAAGTTAGTTTTCTCTTTTTTTAATTTTACTAAAATATTTGCAATCAAAAATAGACCAAAAATATTTTGTAAGATTTTGTGTTTTTGCAGTGAAAATTAATTATAAAGTCTCTGTAAACAAAACTGTAAATGGAAATTATAAGACCGTTTTCATTGATGCCATTAATTGATTTATGGCTGATTGTTTCTGAGCTGCTCCGGTTAAATCCACCAACTATCTGCTGCTTGTCTTTCAGACTTTGCACAACAATCCGGTGAAGTTTCCAAGCCCTGCCTCTGCGAAAGGTTGAACATTAACGCGGCGCCGAGGAGAGCGCAGCTCAGAGCCACTGAGGAAGTTCGGATCCGACACCCGGACAGAAACACTTGCATTTGGGTCATCGGGATTCTCCGTTTTCAGATAAATTCACCTTTAAACTCTCCGGGGATCATGGCGTGTTTCTGACCGACCCGCCGGACGGGAAGATGCAGCGGTGCGGCTGGTGGCTGCTGCTCTGCGCCTTCGGGGTTGGCGCTGCCTGCGGTCGCCGCAACGGGCAATGTCTGGACGGGATCACCATCAACGTGATCCTGCTGGAGGACGAGGAGTCTCCCTGGAGCCTGAAGTACGTGGAGAGGAAAATCCTGGAAGCCATAGAGAAAGACGCAGAAATTAACGCCGCAGAAGGTGAATGAGAATGAATTACTGCGATAAAATAATCAGCTTTACTGCTCTGTTTGTTCATCTCTCCAGCAGGAAAACGGAAAACTTCTCAAAGTTTTCACCAAACTGTGTAAATCAAGCAGAGCCAATTCATCAGGAAAACAGATAAGACAGAAAGTAGCTGGTGCAATAAATTTTTAGATAGCAGCCATTATGCTGTGTACTTTATGTTTTCAGTAAGCAGGTCAGTTCATGTGTAAGGTTAAAGCAAACTGATTTGGGCCTCCATACCAGCAGGGGGCGTCCAAGACCCTCAGCAGTCATGGAAAATTGGTTTGTAAATGTTTTATTAGGGAGTTAATATCATCTAAAATACATAAAATGATTCTGTTTGATCGTTTCTTCTCCGCTGTCAGTAATAACTCTAAAAACTACAAATAAACATTAAAAACTTTTTTAAACATGTTAGAAATACAACAACACTGCTGCTGATCATGAAAGATGTTAAAATATTTTTATTTGTGTTTTTGTACATTCATTTTAATAATCTGAAATGCAGAAACAGATAAAGTAGATATTAGCTGAGTAATAGCGTGAAGGTCCCCGTTCTGCTCAGGGCCCTGAACAACGTGGGACCGGCCCTGCTACACGAGAAATATGTTCAAATAAAACAGAGATCTGGAAATTAACTTTCCTCAGGCTTGGAGAAGAGGTCTGTGAGTTGTATAAATATTTACAAAAATCTTCTGAAGAGAAAAAGGTTTTAATCCAAATCCAAACTAAGAGTTTGTAATAATTATTATTCAAACTAAGCATGAAAATCTCTGACAAAAGCATCAAACTGATTAAAATAGGTTCAGACAACAAATCCAGACCCAGAATAAAAACTTTCTGATTAAAGAAATAAACCAGAAATATAAAAATAAATTCACTGGGAGAGTTTCAGGTTAAAACTGAAAGTATAGCAGATAAATATTAATTATTTATCCTGTAAGAATTTTATAGCTTATTTGTGGTTTCACAATCCATTTATTTCATTTAGTTTTTCTTGTTCATGTTTTTATTAACTCTCAGACTTTCTTGATCTGCTTGTAAAAAAAATATAGATTTTGTTTTATTTCAGTACTGAAGGAATGTCAAAATTAGAATTTTTGGATATAAATCATTTCTGAAGGGTTCATATCTATTTTGTAGGTGTTTTATCAGACAGGTCAACTCAATTAAACTCAGAATTTTTTTAAACTGAAGGCAAATGATTTATTCGTTTCATTTCTTTAAACAGGTGAAATCTGAAAAGTGTGGTGTATTTTATAAAACCATGTTTTGATCCGACTGTCAGCCATCTTTCAACATCTAAATCAGTGGTTCTTAACCTTTCTTGAGGTACCGAAACCACCGGTTTCATATGCGCATTCACTGAACCCTTCTGCAGTGATAAAATATGATTTTTCCCCCCCAAATTCAAGACATAGGGGTGACCCAACTAGACTCTAGTTGGGTCACCCCTATGTCTTGAATTTGGG
>NW_006800655.1:29493-30726 GCF_000485575.1 Poecilia formosa | reverse complement strand
ACGTGATCCTCTGCAGCAGCTCTGATTGGCTCAGCAATGTAACGTGATCCTCTGCAGCAGCTCTGATTGGCTCAGCAATGTGACGTGATCCTCTGCAGCAGCTCTGATTGGCTCAGCAATGTAACGTGATCCTCTGCAGCGAGTGATGGCGAAGCGGGGCGTCATCACGACTTTACACAGGTGTCTTTACTTCCGCGGCAGAGGCTCCGCCGAACCCCTGGGGTTCATCGAACCCAGGTTAAGAACCACTGGGCTAGAATAAACTTCTGTTATCAATATTTTGAGCAGATTCTCAGTTGGATTTTGGTCTGGACTTCGACTAGGACATTCTAACACATGAATCAGCTGTGATCTAAACCATCCCATAATATTTCTAGCTGCACGTTCACCCGTCATCCCACAGCATGATGCTGCCGGATCTCTGGACCAGAACATCTGACTCTGTTTACTGGTCAGGATTATTTTTAGAGGTGTGGAAGTAAAGAGGGATGAAAACATGTAAAAAAGTTGATTNAGCTTTCAACATCTAAATCAGTGGTTCTTAACCTTTTCTGAGGTACCAAACCCACCAGTTTCATATGCGCAGTCACTGAACCCTTCTGCAGTGATAAATAAAATATGACTTTTTTCCCCCCAAATTCAAGACATAGGGGTGACCCAACTAGAGTCTAGTTGGGTCACCCCAAGATCACCAAGTCTTCTTAAAAGGTAGAGTCTCTGAGAACAGTTCTTCAAAATATAGTCAGTGTTTTCAGCAAAGTTGAGCTGACTGTCCAGGAACGAACCAAGGTACTTAAAATCTGCCACAGTTTCAACAGGTTGGCCATCGAGAGAAACTGGAACCACTTTAAGGTCGTTTAGATTATTTAATTAGCTCTACATTCTTAAGAGAATGAAAAATGTATAATAAATAATAAAGACTTTGCTGTATTCTGATTTAGTAATGAAATTATATTAGTTGTGTTACCACCTCCACGCCACTAGAGGCAGTAGCAACCCCGAAAATATGCGACTAAGGAGCAGATTTAGAAGTACACCGAAAGCTATGGTGAGTTTAGCTGAAGTAATTAAAGACACAAGTTCAAATCCCTGCTGAGAGTGAAACTCCTTCAATCAGGGCTCCTCCGCAGCGCTGATTGGCTCAGCAATGTGACGTGATCCTCTGCAGCAGCTCTGATTGGCTCAGCAATGTAACGTGATCCTCTGCAGCAGCTCTGATTGGCTCAGCAATGT
>NW_006800655.1:18270-29098 GCF_000485575.1 Poecilia formosa | reverse complement strand
TCTCTGGACCAGAACATCTGACTCTGTTTACTGGTCAGGATTATTTTTAGAGGTGTGGAAGTAAAGAGGGATGAAAACATGTAAAAAAGTTGATTTTTCGGATTTTTATTTTTAAAGGTTCCTCTTTATGTCGTTTGAGGAAGAATCAGCTTGTTGTTGCTTCTTTTCTTTTTTAAAAATGTTTATTTATTGGTTTATTGTTTTCTAATTTTTATTTTTAAAAAGTTTTTATTTTCTCATTTTCTTTTATTTATTTATTTTTTTAAGTTTAGAGTTGTTGTTTTTTTATCTTTTCTGTTTTTTAGTTTTTATTTTATAAACCACAAACTAAAGGTTTGGGGATGCAACATAAGAAAATGTGGAAAAGTTGAAGAAATCCTGGTTCAGAGAAGATTTAAATGACTAACCTGTTGTGTTTGTTCCAACATGGCCGCCGTGAAGCGTTTGGATTTAATCTGACAGCGAACTTTGAAGGATTCAACACGACCATCTACCGGCAGGGCGGCTGCTACAGCAGCCCGTGTGAGGCGGTGGAGACGCTGCGAAACCTCATGGTTAGGCACCGCGCCTTCATCCTTCTTTACACTGTAAAAATAGAACAACTCTCAAGCGAAAATGGCAGATGTTAAGAAGTTAGCACTACAAAAAATAATAATAATAATAATAATAATTTACAGTGATTGAAATCAGAGCTGAATTACATTAATAATCTGTTAAGGCTACAAAAATTAAGTGTTAGTTTTGCTTTGCACTGTGTAAAAAGTGAAGCATAAAGTCATAAAGTGACTTATGTCAAAAACAACTGACATAAAATTTAGTTTTTCCAGAATCTGAATGTCTTATTTACGGAATAGTTTTATAACTATTACAATATTTTCTATTTTTTATCACTTTTTTAGTTTAAGCAAATAAATCTGATTTATCTGGTTTTCTATGCATTAAACAAAACACCTACAAAACACTTTACAGTACTTTTCTATTGTGATTTTACAGTTTTTATATAAATCCCACATCCATTTTTTACAGTGTATGTTAAATATGTTGATTTTGAGCATTTTTATTGTTTATTTTCTGTATTTTCTAGTTATAAACAATTAGATATCATCCAAAAAGGTTGAGAAGGACAATGTGTCACATCATATGACTCATTATTCTCCAAAGTATTTTATTAATAATTGATAGATTCATGCAGTGTAGTTAGAGAAATCAACTCGATCACCTGGAAGTCGGATCTGTGACCCAGAAAGTCAACAAGTCCGATCCGACTGAGAAAAACAACCAGATGTAATCCCCTTCATTAAATCTGAGCTAATCTGTTTCTAAACATGATTCTTTTAGTTTATTCCTTTATTTTAATATACTGAATCCTGAGAAATACACTAGTTATTAGCTTTTATTGCTAATATTATTTAATGATATGCTGTTTGTAAAGTTTCACAGTTGAAAAACAACAGCACTAATTTGGGTCATTAATTTTTAAAAGTCAAAGTTTCAAGCTAAGAATTTAATTAGCACACTCAATATTTAGCTTACCAACTAAACATTTAGTAGCAAAACTAAATATTTAATTAGCTCAAAGATAAATATTAAGTAGATAATATTTAAGTAGGAAGCTAAGTATTTGGTTTACCATCTAAATAACTATTTATCTGATTTATTAAACATGTGTTTGCTCTTTCAGTAACCATAAGAACACTGGAAAGCTCAGGCCTGTCATCAGAACAAATGTTTCTGCATGATAAATATCCCAGAAGATAATATTGTTGCTTTGAGATCATTTTCAAGGAATATAATTTTAATTCACGTTCTCAAAGACCAATAAACTTTAAATTCTAATGAACATTTAACACTGGAACTGGAAACATTTTAAAAATCCAAAATAAGCAAACAAAATAACAGAAACAACAAATTAAATGAACAATGACACCTCAGTAAATAAAAAAGGGCCAATTGAGACCAAAACACCAGACTGAAGATTTTTATCATCCAGTCTTTGGTAGAAAGAGAAAAACAATAAATTATTGAGTTTATTTTAATTTATAATGTTATTAATTGATTTATTGCTTATTGCAACTGGTCTGTGTAAGCTAATTACAAATTTAATGATAGTGAAGAAGAATCTGATGTTGACATGTTAGGATGCGGGGCCCAAATGAAAATCTGCTTCAGGCCCCATAAAGGCTTTGGCCGGCCCTGCTAAGCCTCGTCTATGATGAAAACCAGAACCGCAGATGAAACTAAAAGTCCAAACCCAACACCTGTCTGTTTTCTCCGGCAGGACAATCGTAAGCTCGGCTGCGCTGTCCTCGGACCGACCTGCACCATAGCAACGTTCCCGCTAGTGGAGTAAGTTACGTCATTCCTCTGAAACAGCCAATCACAGTTCATTCCTGAGATGTTTAGTTTCCAGCCTCCCTGCCTGGTTTCTGTCTTGTTTTGTCTGGCTGCCAGCGCAGAGAAAGGTTTTGGGCTGAGCACGCCCATCATCTCGGCGGGAAGCTTCGGCCCGTCCTGTGACTTCGCCCTCAACCTGCAGCGGGTTCTGCCTCCGGCCCGGAAGATCTCCCACTTCTTCAGCGCCTTTTGGCAGGAAGACAACAAACTGAAGCCCGTGTGGAAGACGGCCTACATCTACAAAAAACCCAACAACACGGAGGACTGCTTTTGGTCAGTGGCATCTCGACCCACCCGTTCATAATACACTGTAAAAACAATCCAGTTCGGGATTGGCCCCGAGTCAAATGTGGGCCCATCCGGGGTTTGGTTAATTTAACAGAACATGGCGGGTTTGACTCGGTGTGGATAGAGACTTAAAAAGGTATCACAATATATCGGCCAATATCAGGAATTATTAATTAGTTGTTTTTTATTTTAAATACCTGAAATACTGCCGAACTGAAGCTGTGGTATTTCCTGTTTTATCTCCATGTTGTTATTTTTAAACTGCTGGTGTGGAAGTTACTCAGCAGGTTGTTGCTAGGCAACCAAAGAGTGAATGAGTTGCTAGGCAACCAATGCGAGAGCTAGTTGATTCCACCTCCATTTATTGAATACACATGTGTTCATATAGACATTATTTCACGTATTATCTGTTGATATTGATCATGTGTCTGCTGTGATACATTTTATTGATTTGTAATAGAGACTAAGTCAAGTTTATTTGTATAAAACATTTCAGCAGCAACGCAGTTCAAAGTGCTTTAAACCATAACATATTTTCAGAGCAGTAATTAATCCAAAACTGTACAAAATGTTTAAACATTTTGTATTTAAAATAAAAACACGTTTGTCTGTAAATCTGTTTTATCGGCTTCACCTTCTTCAAATTCACTTAAGGAATGCTGTTATTGCAGTATTTAAATGTTTTTTTCTTAAATGTATTGAATCATTGGTTTATTTGCATCTTTTAATGTATTTCTAAAAGACTCAAGTAATGAAATGAAAAATCTGTGGAATGTGTCAATTATTTTAGTGATCAAGTATTCAATCGATTAATCAGGTAATAACCTGATTAATCGATTGAATACTTGATCACTAAAATAATTGTTAGTTATTGAAGTGCCAGCAGCAACCAACCAATTAGCACTTCTGTTGCTGACTTCACCTTCACTACACTGTAAAACGTGTCTGTTAATTTAATTGTGAATTGTTTTTTCAGGTATATCAACGCGCTGGAAGCCGACGGCATCAAAAATGTTTCGGAGACGGTTCTGCGCGGACCAAAGGAAGTGGAAGCTGTTCTCTCACAAACTAACAGGACGAGCAACCGTAAGTTGATCAATGGCTGCCAGTCTACAAAGCCAGACTCAAGAGTTATGGGTATGACAGGAAGTATTTGGGAAAAATAGAAGATTCCACATAATTTGTCTTCATAGCAGTTCCCAACTCAGTAAGAGAGAGCTCTGCCTGTAACCTGGAACCATGTTGCAGCCAAATCGCCTGATGATGCGTAATCGACGCAATCAATTTCATCAATAAATTATATTTTTGGCTTTATGAAAATGTAATATTTGGAATCTTATTTTTTTCACCAGTGCGCTCGTTGTGTTTCCATAGTTCAATGTGATGTCAGTGCGCCCGAGGCGGCCATCTTGTTTGAGAAGCGTGTTGTACAGCTTCTATTTATTTGGATCTTGAATTCAGGTTGACTCTACAACATAAAATTAAGGCCAGGCTAAAATTTATTATGTTTAATTATAAAAATAAAATTATAAGGGTCTCAGCGCTGTCAATCAGTGTCATGTACTTGCTGCTCAATGTGCTAATGGTGGAGAAACAACAGGAAAACCGTTATCCTCTGAGATCAGTGGGTATGGTAACTAGCATTAGCATTCATGGCAGGCTATGCTGTGGTGAACCAGCTTTAGCTTAGCAGAGATCGAGCAGGAGGAGGTGAGCATCAGAGTGATTTACAGCGCTAAGACCCGCCTCCTGTCCTGGCTCTGATTGGTTGTTTTCAGTTAGTTCTGCAAACAACCAATCAGGAGAAGGCAGAGGAGCAAATTTTTTCAGATCATCTCTTATTATACATATTATTATTGGAACAAATATTTTAAAAACATATATTTTTATGAACGTTATATAAAGCAGCTTTAGTACCAAACCTCAATATGTACCAAATATGATTTTTGTGTAATTATGCCCAACTAAAATATATTTAATATCATATTTAAATGTGTTATGTGTGTTACATCCAAATGATCATTTTATATGTGAGGAAGTCTCTGCTTCATAGCAGAAATGCATTTTCAATAAAATTTTTATGTATTTGTAAATAAATTAATACAGTAAATACAGAGACTTGTGATTGGTGTTTCAGCTCCTGTTTACACATGAAAGCATCGTTTCACACTGTAAAACAGACCTTTAGCTGTAACTCCGGTTTCTGGGTTGAATTGGAACTGAAATATAAATGTCTCCGCTGCGGTTTTACGTTGTTTGGTTGCAGTGTTCATCATCTGCGGCTCGGTGTCAGACTTACTGGAGATGAAGAACGACTCCAGAGGAGCCGACAGCAGCGACTTCCTCTTCATCCTCATTGATCTGTACAAGTCAGTCCTGACTCCACCTCAGCCTCTTTTCACATCTCCAGATTTAATTTGCTTTAGCATCTTTTTCTCTTTTATCTGTTTATTTCTGCTGTGTCTACTTTACTGTTTTTTAACAAACTGTGTTTATAGCAGAGAAACCTGGTTCTCTCTGTAAAGTGCAAACATTATTAGAAAACAAGAGAAAAGGCATTTACACAGTCCAGAAGCCAATGTATAATAAATCATGGTGTTCAATAATGTTAACTGTAATTAAATGACTGGAGCACAAAGTTAAAGATGCAAGAAGGAAAATATTTATGGGTGAAAACGCCTACAGGGCGTTTCACCAGAACGCTTCACACTGCAGCCTTTTCTCTGTGATGAATTTGTTTACATGGTACATGAAGGATTTGCATTTGAGTTCATCTGTTAAATATCTACGCTCTGCAGAACGTAACTGTATTTTTCCTACTTAACTCAGTGATATTTACTACAAGAGCCCGTCACGGCCGGAGATGAGGAACGTTCTGGTGCTGACCATGCCCAACTCCAGGCGGTACGACATCAACGCCAACCTGAAGGACAGCGACATGGTGAGGAAACGGCAGGAAAACATGACGACCTGCCGCAGATTTATACATATACAGATGTTTTTCAGTTGCTGAAATAAATAAGGTTGAAGCTAAATATTTAGTTAGAGTATTAAATATTTAGTTAGCAAGCTAAACATTTAGTTTACAAACTAAATATTTTGTTCTGAAGTATTTAGCTCAGCGCTAAATTTTCACTAGCCGGTAAGGGGATGTGTATTACTAAAATAAAAGCTGAGTCTTGCAAACTTAGTGAGTCTGAATCGCTTCCTGTCCTCTTCATCTTCATCTTCATCATCTTTTCTTTTCCTCCCTGCAGATGAACGACTACATGGCTGCGTATCACGACTCAGTGCTGCATATAGGAAACGTGATGCGAGAGATCGCCACTAAAAATCAGTCAGAGATTCAACAAATGGAGTTTGTGAATGTGAATTACTTCAGAAATGTTGTCTTTAACGGTAAAGATGAGGAATAATTGCTCGGTGTGTCACCAATGTAGTTCCGTACTTTGAAACGTGTTTTCATTTCCTGCCCAGGAATTGCAGGAGAATATAAGCTAGACGAGTACGGAGACAGAGATGTGAATTTTTCCATCATGTACACAACAACTGACCTCCAGGTAAACTTCCTTAACTCACTTCTTTATTGTAAAGTTTATTTTCTCAAAAACATGTTATGTGACTTGAAAAGTGATGATTTTGTCTGCCAGATCTCACAAAGAAAAAATATCCTTCAAACATCAACATGTGAAAAGCTCAGGGCTGATCTGGGGATTATTTATAGATGAATCGATTAATTAGATAGCAAAAGTGATTACTTGGAGATGTTTCCACAATTTGAGCAGATGAAACTTAAATACTGACAGATTTATAGTCAGAGAAGCTTTTTAATGGTGAATACTAAATGTGTATATTTTTGTACATGTTTGGGTTAATTGCTGCTCTGAATCTATTAATATGATTAATCAGTTCATCCCTAATTGAAGCCTAAATGTAGAATATTGACCCTGATGAGTGAAAATTGTCTTTTAATCTGAACAAGGTTTTTATTTTTCCAAATAATTTAAATAGTTCGTTTTCATGTCGCTCCACCCTGGAAAATAAAACACCAAAATGTGTCACTGAAGCATCAAAACTAGGCAAACGATTACTTGGCTTATGATTAACTGTTGATTAATGGTTTATTAGATTAAAATTAGTTCCAGTCGATTAATAACTGCTGCACTGACCGTGTTTCCGTGTCGTAGTTTGGCCGCCATCCAGCAGAGGGCGCTGGTCATTCTGAGCGGAGCATGGCTTACACGTAGAATTAAAGATGGCGGCGCTGTTCCAGAACAGCAGGACAGAATAACGGTCGATGTGGGATGAAAAGTGTATTTTTTGCTGTTCTGTTTTAAAATATAAAAACTCCACAAACTCCTGAAGTTTCAGTTTAATGGCGCGTCATTCGGTCGAGCTGCATCAACTTCTGCGCTCCTCCTCACTGACCGAATGACCTTCACATATTATCTTTTACCTAATATGTTCCTGTTTGTTGTATTTTATTATGTCTGAGTTTAATAATGTGAGAAACCACAATGATCTATTTATTCAGTCAGTATGTAACAGCTGACACAATCAAGAAAATGGCCACTTAATTAAACAGTCGATTGATGAGATCAATCAACTTTAGATAAACTCATTAATCCATAACTAGCATGCCTAGTTGAAACCAATTTGACATTTTGCTGATATGTAAACAGTTCATGGTGGTTCTGTTGTCTCTTCCTCAGTATAAATGTTTATTCACCTTTGACACTGAAAACACCAAAACAAAGATGGAGGACGAATCTCCGGCCTTCATCTGGGGGAAGAAGCTTCCCAACTACGAGCCAGAGGATGGTAAACCTGAAAACACACACACACACACACACACACACACACACACACACACACACTGGAGCTGCAATCATTAACCACTCACCTGCACATGATCAAACACACACAAAGCCTGTTTGGTGTTACAAACTCATGAAGTGCCAACCAGAGATGCTATTATGTGGCCCTCAACTGATAAGAAGATAAATTTAGCAAACATTTATTGTCTCTGAGGAAACGGGAAAAGTGCCAGCTTCAGAGATTTTAGTGTTGCAAGATTACAAAGACACTTCTTCAGCTGATAAGCCAGGTTATATTATTATCTGGATTTTATTTGATGTTTTTGACACCTGAACCATGAACCTTTTCAGCTGGTTTGGTTTTGGTGATGTCGAGAAACCGAGAGGAAATTTGGAAATGAGGCCAAATTAGTTTTTAATTAATTCAGTTTTTTTCTGCTGCAGGTAGAAACTCTGAACTGATTGATGTTATTTTTTGACTGTGTTCAGTAATACCTGTTTAATATCTGCAACTGAACCTTCAGAGACAGATAAAGACTGTAACAAAGTCGGCCTTTTATCACCTGAATGTAACAATAATAATAATAATAATAATAATAATAATAATAATAAACTTCCAGAAAACATCTGAAACATCTTTGACTTAAAGCTTAAAATTCATAATAACTGGAAGATTGATCAATATATTTGATGTATTTTGATTAGTTTAATATTTGATTTTGATGATATTTGATCAGATGTAATGTTTATTTCTTGTATGATGTTTTCATGATGTTTAGCTGCCTTGCCGCTGAAATGTTCTGTATAAATAAACTTTACTAGACCTGTCGACTGGCCCTCCGATCCAAGACATCATTGTGGGCGTCCTGGCTGTCACAGTGGTCGTCGTGGCAACCATTGCATTTATCTTCTACAGGTGAGTCGTTGTGCAGAGACACAGAGGATCACATGAAGCAGAGGCTGTTTGTCCTTTTACTGCGATAATAAAATATGATTTAAAAGCCAGAATGAGAACAAGATGGCAGGTTTTTACCTTCCAGCGTCATGATGATGATGATGATGATGATGTTTTTGTTTTTAGACAGAACAGGAAAGACCGGCTCCTCAGGAAGCGCTGGTCACACATCAACTCTGACCTCATCTCTCTGCTGGAGGACACTGAACACAACATAATCTCCCTGCAGGTGAGCGACCATCAGAGAATCACATCCAGCTGCTGCGACTTTAAAAATGTTGATTCTTGTTGTTTACTTTGGGTTCTGTATAAAAAACATTTTTTGATCTTATTTTGTTTGTTTTAACAACCATGTTTCTTAGTATTTTGGTGAAAAATTTATTAGAAAGAAACTAAAATCTTCAGAGCCACATTTATTTACTTTATGCAACAACCTTTTGTACCATTGCTTTAAGCCTGAGCTCACACTGATCAACCAAGAAAGCAAAGCTAATAAAAACAGTTTGTTTGCATATATTCTGTACAAATTGATACAAAGTGTATATTTTTAAAGCAAATATTTTTTAGCTGAATGTTTTCCTGTCTGGATGAATGTTCTCCAATTAAATGTTGGATGTTTCTAAACATTTTTGCAGTTCCATTTATTCACCAGAGGGGGCAGTAAGCTTGGAGGGCTGTAGATAAATCCTAAAAGTTTTTACAGTTTTCAAAATGTTCTTGTTATTTCTTTAGATAGAAGAAGAAAGGAAGAAGAAATTCAAGATCCGCCGAGCGCTTTACGACAAAAAGGTAGTTGGACGGAAAACCTGCAGCTGATTTTAATGTCCAAATCTTTTCCTCTGAACACAAACAAGCGGATGAATAAAGGTTCTGTTCTGGTTCTGGTTCTGCTCAGATTGTGATTCTGAAGGAACTGAAGAACTGTGATGGAAACTTCAACAAAGAGCAGACAAGAGATCTGAATGCGGTGAGATGAAGACCGAGCTGGACTCGTACGGAGCTAAACTGGGGCCATAAAGTTTGTTCCAAAAATTTTTTTCTTGAAACTGGAAAAATGAAACAAAAAAATTAATTGGAGAAAAGATGTATTACAAAATATTTTTGTATAACCGAAAAAAAATAAACTAAAAAAAAACTTTAATCTGAAAAATAATTTTTAAACTGGGAAAAATTTTGAAACTCAGCATTGTTAAACATTGTTAAACTGAAAAATTTTGAGTACGGAGAGCGGGGGTCACTCCGGGTACGTGCGCCGCAACCCGCTCATGTTTCCACAGAAAACAGGAAGAGTGGCAGAAATGACTGGAGTTTCCCCAACAGTACGTGCTGAACGACAAAGTGTCGTACCCAGAGGACACGTTCATGGACTGGGAGTTCAAGATCTCCGTCATGTACGACATCGCCAAGGTGAAACTTTGCAGATTGCTCAACCGGCGGGACGGCAACGGTTTCATGTGACGCAGAGCATGAAGCTCATAAACGAAAGGTTTAATCAATAACAGCAGCTGGACTAATGAGCCGCGCTACGAAAGTATTCACACCACTTAGACTTTTTAGTACTTTGGGATTATACAACCTCTAATGTCTCATATATTACTGGAATTTCTGTGGACAAAACCCCTAAAAGTACCTCTTTTAGGGTCCCTTTCAAAGTAAAAGTCCACACAGCTGATAAACCCAATATGTAAAATATTCAAATTTATCATAAAATCATCAATAAGTTCTTTGATATTAGTCAGTGTTTAAATATAATTTTTAATGACATGTTTTAAATCACATGAGAGTTAACTTAAATTTCACAGATTATTGAATTTATTTACTTAGAAGCTGCAGTGCCATCTGGCTGTATGGAGCTAAATTACAATCATAAAGTTTGTTAAAAAAATTAACTTTGAATAACATTTAAAACAGAAAAACAGTTTTTTAGCTGAAAAAAGATTCAAAACTGGAAAATATTTTTTAAACTGAAAAATAATTTTCAACCTAAAAAAAGATTTGAAACTGAAAAAAAATGGCTTTTTATTTTAAAAATAAAAAGCAATTTATTTTAAAAATAAAAAGCAATTACAATAGGAAAATTTCATTTCAACTGTAAAAAAAAAAAACATGGAAGAAACACTGGACATCCAAAAAAAACCTTCAGTCTGAAAAGTAGTTAATTCCTTTTCACTGTCAAATTGATGTCTTTAGTTTTTAAAATGTTTTTAACAAACTTTATGGCCCCAGTGTCGCTCCGTACAGCCTGTATTCATCAGTGTTGCTAGCTGCGTCCCTGCAGGGCATGTCTTACCTCCACTCCAGCAACATCCAGGTCCACGGCCGCCTGAAGTCCACCAACTGCGTGGTGGACAACCGCATGGTGGTGAAGATCACC
>NW_006800655.1:7543-17264 GCF_000485575.1 Poecilia formosa | reverse complement strand
AACCACAGCGCCCCCCACAGGCCACATAGGTAACCACAGCGCCCCCCACAGGCCACAGATGTAACCACAGCACCCCACCTTGGCCTCTTCACCTTCAAATGTAATTAAATTGGTGTCACATGTTTGTGCAGCAATAATGTTTGTTTGTGCCGCTGTCGTTTGGCCAGACCTGTGGACGGCTCCGGAGCACCTGAGGAACCAGGGAACGTCGCAGAAAGGAGACGTGTACAGCTTCGCCGTCATCTCCCAGGAAATCGTTCTGCGGCGCAGCACCTTCTACTCCAAGTCCTGCTTCGACCGCTCAGGTGTGGAAGCTTTCCTCGCCTTTCCTCGAGAATCTGAGCTAATGTTGCCGCTGTTTGAGCTGAACCGAGGCGTTTCTTACAGAGAAGCTGCACAGGGTGATGACGTCCTACTTCAGACCCGACCTCGATGTTGAGATGGCTTCAGAGAAAGAACTAGAGGTCAGCGCCGTTCGTAAAGATACAGTTAGAAATTAAAATCTGGTTATTTAGCCCAAATAAGAAAAAAACTTTAAAATGGGGGTTTAACTTTTAAAGTCATATTTTATCGTGTTATTCCACAAATGTCAAAGTTTCAAATTATTAAGTTAGCGAGCTAAATCTATAGCGTCAAAGTAAATAATTAGTTAGAAAGTCAACTATTAAGTTAAAAACAATTAAATATTTAGCACTAGACTAAATATTTAATTTAGTCTATATATTTAAATATTTAAAGTAAATATTTAGTTAGCAAGCTAAAGATTAACGTCAAAGTAAATATTTAGTGACTGACCAAATATCTTCACACTAAATTCACAAGCTGAATGGTTTGAAGCTGAATATTTAGCTAATATGCTAATTCATTTGCTGCTTTCGCATCGTTTCATGTCGTCTTTTCATCATCATTTATTTTCCTCTTTTCTTCTCCAGCATTTTAAAGGCAATACAGACATTTACCAGCAACTCTCAGCTTTTATTTTTTTATTTTATTTTCCAGCTTTTATTTTGATAATCCATTTCCGCTTATTGGCAAGTGAAAATGTACGTTAGCTAAATAGCTAAATGTTTCGTTTGGAGATAAATATCTAGCTTGCTAATTATTTAGTTTTAAACTGACATTTATAAATGAATAAGTAACATGGTAAAAATATGACTGAAAGATGAATCCCCATTTTTTTATCTGTTAATTTTTGACACTAATTATTTTAATTTTTCTTTTGCTCTGTGATTGATTTTTCATGTCTTCTGCGTCCTTCAGGTTTACATGATGATAAGAAGCTGCTGGGATGAAGATCCAGAGAAAAGACCCGACTTTAAGAAAGTGGAGAACTGCCTGGGGAAGAACATCAGGTAACCATGGTTACCAGTGCACTTCCTCTTCCTGTTCGGCTTCATTAAAACTCGTTTCCTCCGTCAGTAAAATCCACAACCAGGACAACGAGAGCTACATGGACAACATGATCCGGCGGCTGCAGAACTACTCCAGGAACCTGGAGCACCTGGTGGAGGAGAGAACGTCGCTGTACAAAGCCGAGCGGGACCGGGCCGACTTCCTCAACTTCATGCTGCTTCCTGGGTCAGTCGCTCCTGTACGGAGCTACAGTGGGGCCATAAAGTTTGACCTCTTGTTTTTTTCAACTGAAAAATAATTCTCAATGGAAAAAACCCCAAAAAGAAACTGACATCAGAAAGTACTTTTGAAACAGAAAAAAAAAATTTTAAACTGAATTTTTAAAAAAATTATATATATAAACAAAAAAATTTAAACAAAATAAAAGCTGAAAAATCATTTTAAACTGAAAAAATTTAACTGAACATTTTTCAGCTGAAAAAGAAATTTTTAAAGATTTGAAACTGAAGAAAAACATACAATTGAGTAATAAAAAAAAGTTAAATAAATTACGTTATGTTAAATTGCAGATAGTCAGACAAAGCTGATTTAATGTTAAAACAGTTTGCCATACTGCATCCCATCAGCGTTTAGAAGCAGAAGTGGCATAGCTAACTGCTGCTAACCTGCTACTAACCTGCTGCTAACTGCTGCTAACTGCTAGTTTGGCTGTTTCTCCCCTGAAGGCCGGTGGTGAAGAGCCTGAAGGAGAGCGGCGTGGTGGAGCCAGAGCTGTACGATGAGGTCACCATCTACTTCAGCGACATCGTGGGGTTCACCACGCTGTGCCAGTACAGCACGCCCATGGAGGTGGTGGACATGCTCAACGACATCTACAAGGGCTTCGACAGCATCCTGGACCACCACGACGTCTACAAGGTACCAGGGACCAAAACCGCTAAACAACCAATAGGAAAATCCCCCTGCAGTACCACTGTTCAACCCAAAGGGGGCAGCACTGAGACAGGTTCAGATTGCAGAACTGAACAGAGCTACATTAAATTTGCACAGAAACATAAAGATAGAACCATTAAGGACCAACGTAGACCCTTTATCTGATAAATGTTTCAGTTCCTTTATTTTCCGTTCAGGTGGAGACGATCGGCGACGCCTACATGGTCGCCTCCGGCCTGCCGCGGAGGAACGGGAACCGACACGCGGTGGACATCTGCCGCATGGCGCTGGACATCCTGTCCTTCATGGGCACCTTCCAGCTGCGCCATCTGCCCGGCATCCCGGTGTGGATACGCATCGGCATTCACTCAGGTAGACGCCGCCGCGATCCTCCATGGCCGCTGGCCGGACGCTTTTACACCAAACTCACCTGAGGGAAACGGCTGGTCCACCCGATTGGTCCATTTCATTCAGCCATGTTGGAGTAGGAACGTTTCCAAGAGCTCTGGAAGGCCGCAGGTGGAGACTATATGGAGCTACACTGGTGCCTTAAAGTTTGTTCAAAAACTGTATTTGAAACTGAAAAATTATTCTGAAACTAAATTAAAATTTTTACATTTTTTAAAGTAAAAAGAAAAACGTATGAAGCAAAAAATAAGTTTTACGCTGAAAAAAATTTAAACTTAAAAAATAGATTTTAAATTGAAAAAGAATTATTAAACAAAAAAATCTTAAAAATTTTAAACTAAAAACAATTTAAAATTGGAAAACTCAAAAATATTTACACTAAAAAAACTTAAACTGAATTTTTTTAAAATGGAAACATAATTTTTAAAGTGAAAACATTTTTTTTTTAGTTAATTTTTTATTTAAACAACTTTGCTCCATCATCCTGCTGTAGCTGAACCCAGATCTCTCTGTGTGTGTGTGTGTGTGTGTGCGCGCGTGCAGGTCCGTGTGCTGCCGGCGTCGTGGGGATTAAGATGCCCAGGTACTGTCTGTTTGGCGACACGGTCAACACGGCGTCGCGGATGGAGTCTTCAGGACAACGTGAGCAGTGAACACTCTCACAGGAAGTTCAGACTGACACTTCCTGTTGGGTAGCCAGTTAGCTTCATTCACCCGATGTGTGTGCTGTCGCCCCGCAGCGCTGCGGATCCATGTCAGCGAACCCACCATCCACATCCTGCAGCGCACCGACTGCAAGTTCCAGTACGAGATCCGAGGAGAAACGTACCTGAAGGTCAACATGGCTGCCGGCAAACATGCAGAAAAACTGGAAGAGGTTTTGTGTTCCTGGCGATTTTCCTAAAGTTTTTCTGTTGTTTTTTTCAGGGTAAAGGAATGGAAACGACTTACTGGCTGACAGGAGAAACCGGGGAAGATTACGATCTTCCCACTCCGCCAACAACGTGAGCAAAACGACACGCATGCTAGCTGTTAGCCTCTTCCTGTTTTACACAGAAAAATCGGTATTGCCGATCAAACTGATTAGAGGACGCTAATCGCTAATGAACGATGGTAAAGAAAGATTGAAAAACCAATTCACAATCATTTTGGCTTGAAATCAATCTTCTAATATCAATAATTTTTGATCACTCATGGCAGAAGAGATAGAAATAAAAATGTTTTAGGAGAGTGGGTATTCAGGGTCAAAGGTCAAACTGATGGCTGCGTGCCTTGGCAGAGAGAACGTCCAGCGTCTGCAACAGGATCTCGCCAACATGATCCTGACGTGTCTGGAGCGCCGAAGACGAGGGTCGGTGCGGCGGAGGAAGGTGTGTACCGGCGAGGAAGAGGAGGAGGACGAAGAGTCGGAGGTGGAGTCTGAAGGCGGCCATCTTGAGTATCTGCAGCTGGCCACCGTGGAAAACACGCTCAGCACCTTCCTGTAGACGAACCGCGTCTCCTCCAGCTTAGATGGAGGAACAAAGATGGCGGACGAACTTTGTAAAATCTTTTAACCCTTTAAGGTTAATATTTCTCCTCCGACGTTCTGTTTTATGATAAAATGTTAAATATTTTCCTCCTATTGAGGCCAAACTCCTGCCGCTTTGCACATTAATCTCTCCTGTACATGATCGGATCATTGAGCCTTCTTTAGGAGGAAACGGTTTAAAAAAGCATCTCAATCCGAAGAAATGTTTTATTTTTGTAGACAACAGTGACAGTCAACAGTAAATAATAATAATAAAAATAGAAGTAGCTTCCTGTTGGAAGATGAAGAGTTGTTCTGATGAAGTTAAAACAGCCTGTACAGATTCATCGGTACATTTCATGTGTCACATTGTTTTAGAAAATATTTCACTGCTCTGATGAAACAAAGTCCAAACGTTTCAGCCATTTCAGCCTCGTGTTCCTGGATTTTCACCAGAATATTCAAAGTGCAACACTAGGTGGCGCTTTTTGCATCAGAAGCTGCATGAAAAGGTGAAGTACAGCAACAGGAATGATGCCGACCATGAAGGGCATCACAGCAACAGGAGCATCTCAGTAAACGTTTCATAACAATTTCATTCAAAAAATACAAACTTGTTTAGATTGGTTACAAAAAAAACTGTTGATTCTCGCTCAAATCAGAATATTTTTAATAAGAAGTGGTTTAGATTTCTGCCAAAAATGTTTTTCTTCCACTCAACTTTCCAGGATTTTGGACAGCCTGCTGGACATAGAAGGACTAACAGAACATTTCTGTTATATTTTTACCTGGTTTGGTGTTCCGTAATTTCCGGACTATTGACCACACCTAAGTTTGAAAAGGAAATAAGAATAAAAAATCTAATAAATGGTCCACTCTTTAATATTAGCATTGAGGTTTTCCTTTGAGTTTTTAATAATATTTTTTCACTTTTTGTGTTTTTGTTCTTTATTACTAATAAAATAACTAAAAATAGTCTTTTGTATGTAAACTTCCTGTAGTAAATTCGCACATATATCCTAAACAAAAAGTTAATTTACTTTTGATTATTTAGTGACTGGCGATTCTCTGTGCATTAAATGTGACTGAAAATGTTTAAATGCTTAAACATTATGATTTAATCACTTAAATCATAATGTTAGCCATAAAAGAGCAGAAATAAACTTTTTAAAACATATTAGCCCCATCGGCCTGTGAAAGAAAGTATTGTAGTCTGGAAATTACAGTAATATTCCAATTTAAATGAATTATCACTTGAACTCTGTGCAACAAATCCACGAGTCTGACTTTCTGAATGTAACGGCTTCAGTAGATTATTGGTTTATTGAGATGCACCGGCTTAATCCAGAAGGAAGAACATTCATGTAAACTAATCAGAAAACCTGATGGTCATCGTTTCAAATACAAAACAATCAAAACTCATAAAAACCTCAACCACACACAAAAATAAAATCCAAACATTCAAAATAAACCAAAACAAAGGTGTGCTGTCCACAGCTCATCAGAATAATGTAGAGAAGCAACAAACCCTGTCAGACATGTTGGGTCGGCTTCCTGCTTTAACTCAAGGCACTGGATGATCCGAGTTAAAAAGGCCGGGAGAAACAAAGATGGCCGCCGCTCTGTTTGAAACAAACCACTACAGACGCACCGACTGGAAAACTTGGGCCGATATCTGATATAAATATTGCTGATATTTGCCAATAGATAATCCTCTGCTGCATCAGCGTCACATGACCTGATAAATATCAGCCCAGTTTCACTCATCGGACCGATACGATAAAAAATGACCAACAGACGATTTTTATCTACTCCTTAAAGTTTAACTATTCTAACATTTACTGGTTTACTGGAGCTCTGAACTGATTTACCAACACAGAGACGGTTTTAAATATCGATTGTCTCTAACGGGATTTTAATCGGTGGCATGAAATCTGTCTCCGGGTTTTTCACAGCGTCCGCCATCTTGATTCCAACAGGACAGAACTTCCTGTAGATTAAAAACGTTTTTAAAAGCGTCTTTTTAATCATATTTACAAAGTGAGCTTTTTGTCGTAGTTCAGGATTTAACCATAAACATACAGCAGCGTATTAGAACCATTAGACAGAAAAAGGACGAGTTAATTTCTGCAAAAAGAATATCAGAAATTTTCAATTAAAAAAAAAAAACAAGGTAATCTGTTTAAAAATCCTAAAAACATTTTAATTAACCTCAGAATTTTTTAAGAGGAAAACCCCAGGAATTTCTGGGTTTGAAATATTCAATTTGCTAGAAAAATCTCAGAAATTTTGAAGTTATTTCTGAGATTAATCTAAGCTTTTTTTCTAAGCCGAAATTTACTCTTTACTTTTTTTGTACCAACGTCCCCAATATGCTGTGTATTCACCTGTCCATACACACACAGTTCCTCCATGAACTGAGGAGGACCGTCAGGCTGATCGCTGCTCATTTGGTCGTTATGATTTGGTCTTTAATGCAACTTAAAGTAAACAGAAAACTGTTCAAATATTTTCTTATTTATCAAATAAGAAGCTAAACTTGGAGGCAGAATGGAAGCCTGCGTTTCCATTTCCTTAACAAATGTGCGCAAAACTTTTTTGATAATCCAATAATGTCGAAAAACACAATTTCGCAACTGCTGTGTTGCTATTAAAGAAGAAATTAAAGCACACATGAATAAGTTATTCATACGATAAGTCATTGAAAAGCTTGGCTGTAAACACCTGGAGGAGATATGTTCATAATTGAGCTGTGGTGATCATCATCTATCAGCCAATCAGAGGAGACTCTGCCGTCTTATTCTGGCATTTCCATTCACCATATGATTGTGTAATTTAATATTTGAAAATAAATTTGCTTAATGGAAACACTCCAATTAAGAAAAAACAAAAAGTTTTCTGTAAGATTCATTTAAATTGGTTCATTTTGCAAAACTGTAAGGAAACACTTTGTTTTCACATTGGGAGTCACATGATCAACAACCTGATGTTACTACTGGCGGAAACGACGAAGAAAACAGGATGATGAATCTTTCTAATGACTTAACTCTTTTCCATTACAAATGTGCGTAAATGTTTGTTGATATTCTTCAGAAAAAAACAACTTTCTATTAAATAAGAAATTCAATTTAAATCACACATGAATAGTTTTGTTAAAATCTTGCTGCACCATCATCCTAGAACTACTTCCTGTTGTCTTCTTTGTGGTTTCTGTCAGTAGTAACATCCTGTTGTTGATCATGCAAACAAAGCATTTCCAATGCAGTTTTATGAAATACATTAATTTTGATAGTTTAAAAACCTCATCGTACTGCAAAAACTTTTAATTAAAATATGCTATTTTTTATTTTTATTTTTTCAAAATTGTTGAGGGTCAATAAAGCAAATTTATTTTCATAATTTCAATTTGTGCAAGTTCCTGGTTAATGGAAACAGTTAATACTCCACTAGTGTAAAAAAAGAATCAATTATTATGTTTCCATTAAATAAGAAATGCAACTAAGACCTGCAGCTCCATCATCCTCCAACCACTTCCTGTCGTCTTCTTTGTCGTTTCCAGCAGTATCATCTGATTGTTGATCATGTGACTCATAATATTAAAAGTTTTTCCGTTACACTTATAAAAAACAACCTAATCCTAACGCTAAAAGTTTCTATCCAAAACATCTTTTTAAATCTGTTTCCACTACACAAATATATTTCCATAATTTCAATTTGCGTACTTTTATTGCTAATGGAAACGCAGCCTGATTGGACTCGTCTCATCTCCTCCATCTTCTCAGATTGTTTTTTTATTACAGCTAAAACGGGTTTGTTGACTTTTCTATCTGCCGTCTGAATAGAAACAGGAAGTGCTGTCTCCCTCGCTGGGGGGAGCGAGGACAGAGAACTGACAGACTGTCAGGGTCCAGACGCTGCCTGTCAGCAGCTGCACAGCGGGTCAGAACCGCGAGTCAGAGCCGACCTCTGACCTCCGGTCGGCTGTGGATCTTTGGTTGTGACTTACTAAGCTCTTTTGTTTCTGTTTTAAATGACCGGATGACGATTCGATGCTACAGCTGAGCAGGACTGTTCTGGGTCTTGATGACATGAGATCCGGGTTCTGGCCCTCGGAGGGGGCGGGGCTTAGGGAGAGGCTTGTGGTGGGGGGGCGCTCCTACATGCGGGACCCGTGGATCTGGAAAAGCTGCAAAACAAAAACAAAAACAGGTTCTGTTACAGTAAGGTGGTTACCACGGCGACGGGACAATCACTCGGTTAGGTCTGAGCTGCAACGGCTGAGCTGACGATGACGATGATGAAGGCGTGAAGCTACCAACTCAAACTAGTTTGACATGAATGTGAAGATTTCATACGTGTTGCTGCAGAGAAACGTCAGGAACGCGTCATGTCACCAGAGAGAACCAGTCGATCGATCGATCGATCGATCAATCAGTCTAATCTGAGGTTAGCAAACATCCAGGAGGGCTAGCAGTATTTCAGAGTTTTAATAAAAAAAAAACTAATCAATAATAGTCCATCAATACTTAGTTTTTTGTTTAAAATATCAGAGGATATTCTATATATTGAATATTCTATCAGACTATCTACTGATATCTATTGATATTAATCAGTGTCTATAGCAATATATACTTTTATTGATCTACCGTCCAGCCCTGCGTCAATGACGGAAAAGTCGGATAAAATGCGACGTGACGTCACAAACTGTCGAACACAATTCATCTGGAGGTGGAACAGATCGGATTATTTCAGGGTGGAAACATCGGAATCGGACCGTCCTCCATCTTGTTTCCATCTGGTGAAGAAGGAAGTTGCTCTCAGTGTCTTCAGAGGTTTTTGTGTCGTTTCCTTCAGTGGTTCTTGGTGCAGCGCCCCCACAGGCCAGGAGGGGAACAGGTTGGTTTGACTCAGAGCCACAACAGATGGAGGTGGAGCAGATGTTCTGGTTCCAGTAGAACCGGGTCAACCGGACCATCAGGAGTAAAAACACACGAATCATGAACAATCGTTTTGCAACAGTAAATCGGTTGGACGGCTGGAATCCTTTCTGATTTCCGACAGATTTCGGCTGCTTTCTTGGCTTTCTGACTTTTTGCTCCTGGTTTTTAGCGTTTTCCCAATTTTTACCCAATAATTTATTTATGGACTGATTTGCTTTGTCTATTTGGCTAGAAGTAGTTAAACGAGGTCCTATGTGAAACGATACTCTGATAGGGGAGACCAGGTCTGGTTGTAACACTTTTTGCTCCAGCACCTTTAATTCAGAATTTTTGAGCTAGAGTTTTCAAACTTTTATAAGAAATACCCACATTTGTTTACTACAAATGACACCAATTCAAACCTCTGCAAGAATATCACAGACCTGAGGTCTGCTGCCTGAGTCAAATAGACGGCCAACCCTTCCTCCTGCACTTTGTTGCTGCTCCAATAACTTACACTGGGAAGATCACTGGACCCCTGTTCTCTCAGCTTCTGCAGTGATTTGCAGCATCTGCTCAGTGTTACATGGCAGATCTG
>NW_006800655.1:5424-7427 GCF_000485575.1 Poecilia formosa | reverse complement strand
TCACATGGAGTCAGTCCATAACATCACAGACCTGAGGTCTGCTGCCTGAGTCAAATAGACGGCCAACCCTTCCTCCTGCACTTTGTTGCTGCTCCAATAACTTACACTGGGAAGATCACTGGACCCCTGTTCTCTCAGCTTCTGCAGTGATTTGCAGCATCTGCTCAGTGTTACATGGCAGATCTGACTGACTTGCTCTTCTTTGTGACCTCATCAGATGCCTTTTTTAAAACATCTGCAGGCACACCTCTATCAGTCTTTCATATCCACTGCCTAGGCATTCTGTAAAATTATTAAAATCAAAATATTCTTAGTTGTATGTAAGGGGATGGTTGTAACACTTTTTAAAGATGTGTTACAACCCACCCCAACCCTGTCAGCCATGTTTAGCTAGCTGTAGTAGCATAGCGGTTTGAAATTAGCACGGGAAAATGCATCACATTTTGCCTGAGAAATTACACTTTCATCTAATGTAAGTCATATGGTTTTATCTGCAACAGTATAAGTATTAAACAAAATATAGTCATGGTCAAAAAATTTACTTTCTTACCTCAAAATACGTTTTTTCTCCTTAATATCTGCATGTGCCTGTTTCCAGCCTTGACAATCACAATATGGGATTGGGGAGGAAGCGGGTAAATTCTGAAATGATCATGTGACTCCTATCTTATCCCTGATTGGTGGAACTGGTGGTGTGACAACTCTCCCTATGTTACAAACATACCCGGTCTCCCCTACATGGAAGGGAAATGAGTTCCAGTTAACAAGGAGCTGAAACAGAATGAGCCATTAGCTAATTGTTCTGGTTTGTTATTTCAGTAATCTGATCTGGAGTCACGAGGCTCCTGCGTCTCTGCAGACGTACGAACACATAAACACATTAATCGAGCAGATCTGGGCGCTAACACGTCCTCTGCTCGGTTTCTCACCCATTCCCGCCTCCCTTCGGAACAAAGAAACATGACTCGCTCATTCTCTCAGCCACTCATTCGCCGTGGTTTCTCTCCCTCCCTCCTCTTCCTGCTCTTCCTCCTTGGCTGCTTCCTCCTCCTGCATCTCCGGCGGCTTGATTCAGGCATGAGGGAAGGAAGAGGAACAAAAGGAGAGGAAAAAAAAAAGCGAGACAAAAAAAAAATAATGAAATGTAAACGTTGATGAGCGTCAGAAAGGGTCGAGTGGGATGCTGGGAGATAAATACAGAAAGATACGCATCAATATATTCAAGTTGGAGGGAAATGGAGCTGATGATGGATGGGAGGAGAAGCAGAGCTGTGAGGATGAGTCTGAGTGACATTTTGAGGCGAGTGACATTTGCAGCATTTGATGCATGGCGCAGGATCAAAGCACACTCCAAGCTGGAGGAGAAGGCCTCCTTCTCTCTCATCCATCCATCTTTACAACCAGAGATGCAAACAGTCAATCCACCTAATATTTATTATCNATCTGCTCAGTGTTACATGGCAGATCTGACTGACTTGCTCTTCTTTGTGACCTCATCAGATGCCTTTTTTAAAACATCTGCAGGCACACCTCTATCAGTCTTTCGTATCCACTGCCTAGGCATTCTGTAAAATTATTAAAATCAAAATATTCTTAGTTGTATGTAAGGGGATGGTTGTAACACTTTTTAAAGATGTGTAACAACCCACTCCAACCCTGGCAGCCATGTTTAGCTAGCTGTAGTAGCATAGCGGTTTGAAATTAGCACGGGAAAATGCATCACATTTTGCCTGAGAAATTACACTTTCATCTAATTCAGTCATATGATTTTATCTGCAACAGTATAAGTACTAAACAAAAATATAGTCATGGTCAAAAAATGTACTTTCTTACCTCAAATCCTTTTTTTCTCCTTAGTATCTGCATGTGCCTGTTTCCAGCCTTGACAATCACAATATGGGATTGGGGAGGAAGCAGGTAAACACTGAAATGATCATGTGACTCCTATCTTATCCCTGATTGGTGGAACTGGTGGTGTGACAACTCTCCCTATGTTACAAACA
>NW_006800655.1:0-5147 GCF_000485575.1 Poecilia formosa | reverse complement strand
AGACTGAGAGCTGTTGAGGAAGAGCTTTGTCTTTCTTCAATTTCTGCCAGGAAATCAGCTGTTTTCACCCAAACATGCACAGGTTTCACACTAGATGGGTAAAATATACAGATATTGACATTGGGTACATGCAAATCTTCATATTGTAACAGTGAAATCTTTCCCAAATATTATTGCTTCTTTCAAAATAGGAATTATTTTCTGTATTCTGGCTAAAAGAATACTTGTGGATTAGTTTGTAAAACACTTTGAAGTTTTCTACAACTTCTTTAAATTTAACACCACAATGTTGTGGGACTGTTCAGGTGTATTTTTGAAGTGGACATGTTATGTGCCATTTGAAATAAGAAATGTAAAATGTGATAAAAAAAAATACATGTTTGTGTTTATTTGATTCCTATTCAAGACACTTTGATAAGAATGACTATATATATGTAACATAGGCGGCTACAGAGTATCTTTGTTTACATTTTTGGTTGGTGGTGTGCCTCGAGATTTTTTCAATTAAAATAGTGTACCTTGGCTCAAAAAAGGTTAAAAAACACTGCATTAGATCTTTTTGGTGCTGTAGTTTGGCCGCCATCCAGCAGAGGGCGCCCTGGTCATCCTGAACCGGAGCCAGTTGACACAAAATGGCGGAGGGATCCCAAAGCGAAAAGTAGAAACGGCCCAAACAGAGTCCGGTGTGGGATGGAAAATGCACTTTATGCGGTTCTGTTTTCACATATTAACGCTTGACAAGCTCCGTAAGTTATTAATTTAAAAAGTCCTGCTTTGCTACGAAGGCGAGAACGTGATGACGTAAGATAAGCAGAAAATTAGTACGCCAGAGAAATTTCCGTAATGATAATAAGCACGGCTGATTTTGAGGGCTGTCTGAGTGCAATAATGCTAGAAAACAAATTTCTGTTTATTTAGTCGGTATTTAACACAGCTAACAGAAATGTTTAAATATTATGACCTGGTACTTGAGAAAAATAAGTACGAGAATAAAGTCATAATATTTAGAGAAAGAAAGTCTTAATATTATGACTATATTCTCTTTATTATTTTATTCTTAGCTTGGCGTTAATACTCCATCTTAAAATATAAAGACGTGCTTCCTATTTTGTAAATTCAGCATATTACAAAAATGTAGCCCTTTAAGTTAAGAGCTACATTAACATAAAGGGCTACATTAAAATGGCCGCTTATTAATTAATTATTAATCGATCGATAAGACAAAGCTACTTTAGATAAACACATTAATCGATCATTTGCATCTCTGGCTGGAACACAAACAGCCTTGAAGCGACTTTAGTCGCTGGGTTTCGGTTGGTCACCTTGGTTTTGTGGCTCTGCTCGGTTCCCAGACCCGACCCGGGTGTGTGGAGCTCCTTGGATACGACGCACAGGAACTCGGCCTGGTCCTCCGTCCCGTAGCTGTAGGAGGAGCCGATGTTCACCATCTGCAGGAGGAGCAAGGGGAGGACGGGCAGACAGAGACAGCGAGGTGGTCAGGCGGGGTTAGACTCAGGAACCACGGGCTGAGAGGACTAAAACTTTACAAGCGGAAAAAAGTGTTGGAGCTCATGCAGGGTGGAGTTCTAGGGAGGAAGAGGATCGGTGGAGGTTCTGGTAGCGGCAGCTGCATGCTGTGGAGCGGGGAGGCGAAGCAAAGCGACAGGAGAGAGGAGAACCTACAGCTGGTTTATTTAGGAGCAACGTTCACCTGAAAACTGTCTGCATACTGCAGTTAACGATTCAATTACTAAACTGGTTATTATTTCAATAATTGATTAATCATGATTAATCGTTTGGTTTATGGCAGTAATAAAGGCGGCTGCCGTCTGTACAATGTAACAATAACGCTCAAACTGCAGACACTTTAAAAACTAAACGATTGAAGTGGCACAAATCACATTTTCTTTAAGGTGAAAAGATCGAGAATAAACCAGCAAAAACATCGAAACCGGCTGAGAAAATCGGCTTCTGAAAAAAAATCACTAATTTTAACAAGTGACAGGTTTGATTCTTACCACTAAACTGTTACCAGTAACTGTATTTAGTCACATTTTCAAATATGGTGACTTTCATAAATCTAACAGTGGAGAAAAGAGATAAAATAACCAATTTGGGAAAAATACTATCAAGTTTTTGGAGTTTCAGATATAAATGTTCATTTTTTGTTGTGATCATAAATCAAAAATTTTATAAGAACAATTTCACGGTAAATGTCCACTGCCAGCGTCTAAACTTACTGAAAGCGTGGGTAGCAGCGTTGGTGTCTACTGTTCATTACAGAACAAAGTAAAGCAGTCCGCACCAAATCACTGCAGGATCGGCTGGTAATAACGACGAGAAGCGAAACGACAGCCTGAGTGTTTCAGTCTGAGTTTCCAGGAAACACATTTAGGTAGAGAGGAAACCCCAGTCGTCAGATAAACTTATGGCAAGCTGTCGTGTATCTATTCAATATCCTGCATAGGAACTCATTGATACCAGAAATTTAGGCTTTAATAACTTTGTAAATGTCACCCAGTAGAGTAAGATCAGCTCTTCAATGTGTTTTACTCAAGTAAGAAACTGGGCAGAAAACCCAAAAAATGACTGAAGAGTAAAAAAGTATTTGGTAAAAAAATCTACTGAAGTACTGAGTAACTGATCAAATTATCAATCATTTAATATTTAAACATTACATCATCAGTCAGACCAAAATATAAAGTGGACATTTTGGAAAAAGAACATTTTTCTAGATCAGTTTCTTTCAATAAAAAACTAATGAAACTTTAACAGAAACTTCAGGCGAGTTTCTGGTTTTTATTTGTTTTTCATTCAGTGGGAAGAAAATCCAGAAATTTCACTCAAATAAGAGAAGAAATACTTTAGAATAAAACTATTCAAGTAAAAGTAAAAATACAGCGTAGTAAAAATACTTCTAAAAGTTATTTTTTCAAAAAGGTTACTCAAGGAAATGTAACTGAGTAAATGTAACTAGTTACTACCCAACCCTGGGATTAACCAGCGCCACCTAGGGTTCAAACAGCAGAACAGCTAAACCTCACAGTTTCTGACTCGTCTGTTTTCCAGCTTTAGTTTGAGGAGTGCAGAGAGCAGGGCTGAGGTCAGGGGTCAGACCAGGGGTCAAACTGAGGGGTCAGCAGCAGCGTGAGTCCAACCCACAGTCCAGAGCAGTCCGGTGCGGGGCTTTCTGCAGGCGCGCACGCTGACCTGCTCAAACTTCCAGCCGTCCGACATGGTGGAGACCATCTGGGTCAGCTCCTCCTCCTGGCACTGCAGAACCCGGTACACGTGTTTGGGTGGAACCTGCTGGGAGCGGGGGGGACAGGTGAGGACAGGTGAGACAGGTGAGACAAAGAAACAACCCAAAACACAACTGATGAAGATTATTAAAGCTGAAAAGCCCTAAAAATGTCTGGGAGCAAAAATAAATGATTACAAATTCAATTCTTTGAAAGACGGATTTTTTCTTTTGGCTCCTTGTTCTTCCAAAGCTCAGGGCGGCCATCTTGTCTGACAAACATGTTTTACAGCTTCTGTTTATTTGGACTTTGGTTTCAGGTCAATTATGTAACAAAATATAATAATTATTATAAAGATGTTTTTTTCCTTTTTGATCAGGAGAATGCAGATTATCAGTAAATGAAGTTTATCAGAAGATTTCAACAAGGCAGTTCGACGTGCGTTACGTCATAAAAACACGAAGATAAAGTCATAAAGTCCATAACTGAGACACAAACATAACTAGAGGAGAGCCATCATAGAAATCATCATTACTCATCCAATATGTTGGTCAGCGTTTCATTTATTATGATTTACCAGCAGCTCTGACAGCTGAGGTTTCCGTTTCGATTTAGAGGAACTCAGTGTTTCGGCTGTTTTGCAGTTTTTGGGAAGTTTATTCCAGATTTGTGGTGCATAGAAGCTAAATGATGGAGTTATTTACAAAATAAAAGTTAAATGAGAACAAAGATGTAGGACAATAAGGTTGGAATAATATGAGAATATCGTTTTAATTTTACCAGAATAAAATCATAAAATCAGGGGAATGGAGGAGTAATTTTATTAGGACTCCTTCACAAAAAATAACAAGAATTATACAAACTTTTTTCTAGTTAAAACAACTTTTTTCCTCATAATTTTAAGACGTATAGTAAAACTGTGCCTTTTTTCTGGTAATATTTTGACTATATTCTGGTCATTAAAATGGTCGTAGCCTGGTGGTGCAACTCACAGAAGTAAAGATTGAAAATGTTTTCTGTCATTTATTATTCTGCTTTTAAAAAGATTTTTATCGTGACGTCGTATCGCCCAGCCCAGTGAAATGAGAAGCCGGTAATAAAGTGACCAGAAGCTAAAATCCCTGCATGTTGATGTTTCTGCATGATGTTTATCTGAGCAGCAGTGAGTCAGTCTCACAGGAAGTGGGCGTTCGCTTGAGGCTGCATGTAAGAAAAGAAAAACGATTCCTGGAGGAAAGAATGAACATTTAATGTTACATAACGGCTCAGTATTTAGCAGCATTTTATTATTTATGTTTTCTAGGAGGAGTTCATGTCACTTATTACTCAACACCAGGGGGGTCCAAAGTGTGGTCCGGGGGCCACGTTGGTCCGGGGGCCACGTTTGGCCCCTGGCTGATTTTGTGGTTGACGCAGATTGAGGCTTTTTATTTTAAGTTGGGTCAGACAAATTACAGACAAATTTAAATCTTATTAAAATACAAAGTATTCATCTAAAATAACCACATATTTTGCACCATTCTGTTTTTATTTGCAATGCAAAAACAAAATCTTACCAAGTATTTCTGGATTCTATTCCAAATATATTAATACATTTGAAATAAGTCAAAAGTAACTTACAGAAAACCTTCCAGCGTGATATATGAGTTTGTTTTAAGTCAATAATTCCTTAATATTGCTGAAGATGTGAATTTACCTGTGTGGCTTTAGAGTCTCTCTCGACGATCCGCTCCTTGATCAGTTTGATCAGCGGCGTGATGTTGTAAAACTCAGCTTCCTCCAAAACACCTTCAAACCAGAAAACAGCAACATGAGCAACGAGAAACATGAGCAACATGAGCAACGAGAAACATGAGCAACGAGAAACATGAGCAACGAGAAACATGAGCAACGAGAAACATGAGC
>NW_006800654.1:180904-187651 GCF_000485575.1 Poecilia formosa | reverse complement strand
AGAGACACACACAGAGACACACACACAGAGACACACACAGAGACACACACAGAGACACACACAGACACACACAGAGACACACAGACACACACAGAGACACACACAGACACACACAGAGACACACACAGACACACACAGAGACACACAGACACACACGCCCCTATTGAGGCTGTCAGGAACCTTCTGAGGTTTTTCGTTTTATTTCGATTCAACTGTTTTTCTCCAGAAACAGGAAGTTATGAAACATGAATATTAATTGTTCTGTCTCCTGCTGGCCTCTGATTGGCTGCTGTGTGTGGTCTCCAGCTGCAGGCCCGTCCTCAGCGTGTTGGCGGACAGCGATGAAGAGTCGTCCAGTGCTGCTTCTTCTGATGAAGAGGAGCTGCTGCTGTCGGAGCCTCACTGTCCAGCCGGGGAGAAAGGCTCAGTGGCGCCCCCTGAAGGGTAAACACACACACTGTCATGCTCCTGGTCCCAGGCTAAAACCAGAACCTACCACCATCACATGCCGACTCACCCTAACAGTTGACTGAAAAACGACATTTTCTAATTTTATTACCACAAAAACCTGATTAGTGTGGAGTGCATGTATATTCAGTGTTTCTGGGTCAGCCTTCACTTCACATTTTTGCCAGTCTTCTTTGCAAAATAGAAGAGCATCAGTGAGATTGGAGGGACTGGACTTTGACTAGGCCATGTTCTGCTGTGATCACATGTGGCTCTAAAAAAACAGATAAAACAAGTTTGTGACGTATAAAAGGTGAAATGAACAGAAATAAGCATTTCCCTTAGCACATCTGTTCCTGTAGCTGCAGACTGACCCCTGACCTCTGGTTCTCCTGATGGGAGATTAACCTCCACCCAGCCTCAGCTCTGATTTATTTTTGGGGTAACAGAGTGAAAGGGGGTTGGATAAAAATGCTCTCCACATTTTTGAGGTTTTTATTAGAAAAGAATACATAAACATCAGTGTGTGTGTTGCTGAAGAAACCTGAGAGGGGTGTGAATACTTTATGCAGTTTTATGGAATCATTGTCATGATGGCTCTGGATGCAGAGGCTCCTCCAGGCTGCTGCCAAAAGAGTAAAACTCTCCTCCTCTAATCCGTTTGGTTTCCTCACAGCGGAGGAAGAACTGGGAGGAAGATTTTAAGATTTGTGGACAAAATCACCAAATCCAAGTGTTTCCAGCGAGCGGCGGAGAACGAGTTCATCAGGAGGAAGTTTGAGGATTTGTCCAACACGCCCCTGCTGCTGTCGGTGGAGGTCCGGGAACTGTCCGGCACGCTGGTGGTCAACATCCCAGCGCCCCCTACTGACAGGATCTGGTAAGGCAGAAACTTCAACATCCAGATGAATATTTACACAGGATGATGACGGGTGGCACAGCGCCTCCTAGCTGCATGTCCAGGAGGAACAGAAGAAGAGCTTTACACACACCTCAATATTCTGATTCATAAAATCTTTACTGCTTTTGGAAGGACTGAGGAGACATTTTTAGTTTTCCTAAAAATATGAAAATATGGTTAAAATCGTGTCATGAAGCCGGTTCTCCATCCTTAACTTTCAGGCTCAACTTTCACAGCCTGACAGACGCAGCTTCATCGACTTCCTGTGGAAAACCTCCAACTGAATGTGAAATGATCAGAGATCAATGATCTGATCACAATCTGATCACAATCTGATCACAATCTGCATCATTTGAAATCATTTTCTCCCCATTTCCTTCCAAAAGTAAAATCATTTCCTTCCTTCCCCTGGTCAGTGCAGCAGTCAGGTCTTCTCGTGTTTCAGACTCAGACCAGTTTCTCCGTCTCCTCTGCAGGTACAGCTTCTGCGTGCCGCCCAAACTGGACCTGCATGTTTGCCCCAAGCTGGGCCAGCGAGAGCTGAGCTTCTGCCATGTGAGCGACTGGATCGAGAAGAAGCTGCAGGACGAGTTCCAGGTGAGGAAGATAAAAAACGTCTTTGGTTCTGAACCGGGTCCTCATGTTTCCTTTGCTGTCTCCTTTCTCCTGCTTAGAAAGTGTTTGTGCTGCCAAACATGGACGACATTTCCGTCCCACTGATGCATTCTGGGATGGACGAGTCCTTCAGCCCCTCCTGGGAGGATCCGGCTGCCGCTCACTGCTAGTGCCTCGCTGCTGACGGAAACCAGGAAGAACCGAGTAAAACCAACAAACCGCCATGTTTAAAAAAAACAGTTCATCCAGTTTAAACTAGTTTACATGTCAATAATCTGATTTTAGTTATTTATTCAGTTTTATTTTGGAATATTAGATGTGAAACATTCAGAAATAAAAGCTTTTTTAATAAATATGTGGATATTTATTCTTCCACCTCAAAGCTTAATATCATCTCCATAAAAACACAACATAATAATCCATCAAGCATAAAGGCTCCAAAACTTCATGTTTTATTGGGTTGATAAGCCAATAATCAGTCAAACGATTCCTGAGTCCTGGCCGGACGCCGCAGCATTTAGGTAAGGTCATTTTATTTATAAAGCAAAGTTTTAGCAACAAGGCCATTCAAAGTGCTTTATATGAATTAAAAGGAAATACAAACAAAAAAACAAAAAAGGAAAGAGAAAAACAAAAGAGAGGAAAGGACACATTAGGGCAGGTGGCAACATTCAGACAAAACAAAGACATGAGTGAAGGCGGTGACATCACAGGGCCATGAAGCCACGTTGCTCAGCCTCCCGCAGAAGTCCAATAAGAGCGCTCAGCTCCACAGCTCCATGGAAACAGGAGGGGGTGAGGAGGGAAGGAGGGCTGTGTTTACATATCTTCAAGGAGATTGGAAATATGCAGCCCTTCCAAGGCCACACGGGGAAAGCCAGTTCAGAAACAGAATGTCTGAGGTGTAATTTCAATCTTCCCTAAAGTCTCTCCAATACATCTCAGTTCCCAATCATCCAAATTAGTTTAGTCGTTCCACTGAGCCAAAACTAGCAACTTCTCCAAGATCGATTCCAACTCGTTAGAGAGTTTTAGCGTCCTTGTCTCTGTCCACACCAACAGTCTGAGTGTTCGCTAGTTCGGCCAAAATTTGTTGATAATCCAGGAATCCACAAGCTCCAAACAGCAGAAATCCTGTTATCATAATAAATCCAGGGTGAACCTGCCGGGTCTGCCCCTGCAGGACAAGAGGCTCTCCTGTGTCCAGACTTCTCGACAAAAATTTGATCAATTGCATTGAGAGACCAGTTGACCAGATCCATAATTTGTAGATTTGGATGATGTGCAAAGAAAGGCTCCAAAAATATAGAAAACGACAAAAACAGAACAAGCAGGGCAGGGAGGGAGCATCCGCCTTCGAGAGCAAGAGAGAAAAAATGTATCCGCCGCTGCAGCATTTAGCTGTTGCTGCAGCATTTAGCTGTCGCTGCAGCATTTAGCCAGCATTTAGCTGTCGCTGCAGCCATCTGAGGTTTTTACATCAGGTGATGGAGAAAATCTAAACTAAAAAAAGCCGTTCTGAAAAATAATTGAGTTTTTTTTATCAAATTGGAAGGAAGCAGACTAACTTCATTCTCTTATTGTTTTATTTATTTTATTTCCATCGTTTCACACAAACAGCTGCTGCTGATTCGCTGACATGTTGTCTGATTTATTCATATCTCACTTTAATGTTTGTGTTCAGTAACAAAGTTTCATGAAAAAAGCAGCTTTTATTTTGGTAATGCACTTCCGCTTATCAGAAAGAATTTGTAAACTTAAATATGTAGCTGGATAACTCAATATTTGGTTTGAACCTTTGAATTTTGACATTTATGAATGAATGAATAATAACACGGTGAAAAGTTGAATGGAAATGATTTCTCTTCTTTTCTCTCATTACAGATTAAATATTGCTGGTTGTTTCTGACCTGGTAACTCTACAGAAATCTGCATTTGATTCAGAACTGATTCCTTTGGAGCAATGAAAAAAGTCTCATGTTTCCATATTTTCTCCTCTGCTTCATGTTTCGGGTTTGCCTTCCCATCTGACAGGCGATATCTCTCGAAATATCTCCCAAAGATCCTGTTGACTCGCAAACAGTCAAACATTCGTTACAACCAGTAGATGGCGCTGAAACGCAGGAACTGCAGAGGCTGCAGCTTCTCGGCAGGATGTGACCACATAAGGTTAAACTGGTCGGCTGGCCGGACCAGCTGCAGTTTCAGTTTCCCATCAGATCTGCTGGATTCTTACTGTCTGTCTCAGAGATCCAGCAGATCTCCAGGCTGGAAGCAAACAAGCTGCTTGGAGGAAACAGAGAGAGTGAGTGAAAGCCAAAGCAGTGATGGAGATACTTTTTGTTACCCAGAATGCATTGTGGCGCCTTGCAGCGGGTCAGATGTGACAGGTTGGTGAACTGGTAGCACTGGTTTTCCTCCCAGATGGTGACTGGTGGTGTTATGGTAAACCAGACTGCAGGAAACTTTGTTCATGAATCATTTCTAGAAGTTTCCTTTCATCTGCCAGGAACCAGCAGAGCTCAGAAATGTGGCAACACTGTTACCTAGCAACAAGAAGGTCTGGGTTCGAATCCCGGCCCGGGTCTTTCTGCGGTCTTAACCCAGTTAAACCAGTTAACCCAGCTCTTACTGGGTTAACCCAGTTAAACCAGTTAACCCAGTTAACCCAGCTCTTACTGGGCTAACTGGTCTCTATGAGCCTGAGATGGATGGACCCACCTGTCGCCCAGAGACAGCTGGAGAGATGGGCATTGGCAGCCCGTGACCCCGTGACCCTGAGTGGATAAGCTGGTGCAGACGATGGCTGGGTGTTAAAAGAAGTGAGCTTCTGATTTAATTTCCCTTTGGGATCCATAAAGTCTTTTTATCATTTTATTTCCTGACCTTTGACCCAGTTTCGGTCAGAAGCTGAAAGCAGGACGAAGCTCTGACTTCGTTGTGTTTGTGAACGCAGCATGAAAAGCTCCACAGCCTTTCAGATGCATCATCTTGTTAAATATTTCTTGGCTTTGTCTTCAGATTTAAAACAAGTCGCTTTTATTCTCACTTCATGGAAAAGGTGCAGCAGCCATTATGTCCTGTGACACTTTCAGTAAATTTAAAATCTTCTTTCTGAAACAAAACAATAGTGATTCATTTCAAAACAATTTCTTTATGATTTTGGGATTAAATTAAGAGCAAAGTTCCTGAAGCTCAGCAGTAAAAAGGTTCAAACAAACAAAGGAGTGAATCAAATCTGCCCAGGTTTATTATTAGCAAACCATATTTTCCTTGTTCCTGAAAGGAACAGCTGTTTCTCTGAAGGAAGTCGTTTCTGCGGCTCAGTGAATCTTATCAGAGGATCCTGGACGTCTGCCAGGCAAACCGCTGCTTTCCAACCTATTTAACACAAACAAAACGGACGAATTTTATGAGCCAATTATGGAGTAAAGAAGGTTAATTATTATGTGAACGGAGCTTTGCAGGGAAATTGTCCACCAAACTTTCTTCCTGCAGTCGGTAGATTAATGAACAACCTGAGGGACGAAAACATCCATCGCTGATTCCCATCATAACTCACCTCAGGCTTCCTCATGTGAACGCTGTTTGGTGGTAAGAAACGGTTTATGATTAATGGTAAACGCGATAACCTTTGACCTCTCTCTTCCAGTGCAGTCCAGGAACGCTAAAATATGTTCCAAGTGGTTTATTAAAGGAATATGACGAATGGATTTATTAATCCATTAAAACGTCATCTGACCCTGATCAGAGGCCAGAGGTCAAGTTCAACCGTCTTTAACCCGCATGCTGAGGATCCATGAGGATCCATCAGGATCCATCAGGATCCATCAGGATCCATCAGGATCACAACATGTAGACTAAAAGCTCAGCAGCTCGTCTGTCTTCGACATTCAGCATCTGTAACAGAGTGTCTTCAGTCAGAGGCCTCTTCTGATTTGCTGTAATACAGACTGCTGCAGGAGATCTTTCCTGCCATCACTGACTACAATACGTCTTGAAGAATTTTAATTAAAATGAGTTACAACATTTATTTTCCCTTTGGGATCAATAAGGTATTTCAGGATTTGATCGTCTGCAGCCGATCCGACCCCGATCCGACCCCGATCCTCTGCACGCGCTGCAGCGGGTCGGCTTTGCTTTAACCCAGCGGCTCTGATCCCTGGAGTGAGGATGAGGTTTCCAGTCGACTGTTTATCATTTTGGTATTTAATGGAGCAGAAGAGGATCTTTGTTTCTCCCAAAGCAACTCGGCTTTCCCTCCATTTGTTACATTTTACTTTTATTTTTTCTATATTACAGACAGCTGACTCCTGTGGGGTCATGACCTCCTGTGGGGTCATGACCTCCTGTGGGGTCATGACTGAATCCCTGCTGATGGCCTGGATGTGGAAGCCCAGCAGGAAAACCAAGCGATGCAGCTTGAATGTTTCCTGTTCAGGTGATTTTCTGTAGCAACAAACCACCAGGAAGAAAATCACACGTTCATCACTCAGAGGTCGGGTTCATCCATTCACGACTCTGCTCATGTGTATTGAATTATTTAGCTGTTTATTGTTGTTCTAGATAACAGTTTCCTTCATTTAGGCAAAAAACAATACATTTCTGTTTCACAGTTTTGACCTTTGACCTTTGTGTTTGAACTTTTTACTGTTTTTCAATCAAACTGAATTAATCAGTTTTTCAACCAGGTTGCTGAACTTTAACCCCTTCCTGCACAGAAACCTGGTGGTGGACTCAACCAGAACCCGACCCACCAGAACCCGACCCATTAGAACCTGACC
>NW_006800654.1:173468-180111 GCF_000485575.1 Poecilia formosa | reverse complement strand
CATTCCCCCTCTGGCCTGATGTGAATCTCCATCGTTAACATCTGTATGCAGACCGACGGCCTGTGAGTGGAGGCTGGTAAAGGTCAGAAGGGCAGAAGGTCATCCGATGCTTCAGCAGGAATGAACCACACCTGAACAGGTAACAAAAGATGAATTTCTCAGTCGCTCTTCCTGCTGCAGCTCAGTTAAAACAGAATGAATAAATATTTTTAGGAAAAGTTACACAAAGTTTTCTTCTAATTATCAGAATTATTTTCTTTTCCTATTGATTAAAAAATATCTTAATATTGAATCCAAAACTTTTCTTGAATATTTCTGCTGCATTAAACCGAGAGGCATCTTTAGCTACAACATTAAATAAAAATAAAACGATTTGATTAAACAAACATCTCCTAAAACATCTGCAGCAATAATGGTGAATATTAATTTAATAAAATCGCTTTAGGGTAAAAACTGGCTCCATAAAATACATATAAACATATCAGACTCATAAAATGCTTCATGTCTTGTTTTATATTTGAATAAATCCTTCCTGCTGGAGCTTCTGTCTCTAAAATGTTGCAGGTTTTGAATCTCGGAACCTGAAGCTTTAAAATCATTTCAGAAAACAAAATTATGGCATCATTAATTATGCAACTCATCATTCGATTCTTATACTCATGCATTTTTAAGCTATTTGGGGTTTTTTCTTTTTATTTGTAATTGTATTTATTCTCTTTTTTATGGAAGAAGTTTGTTGATGTAACTTATTTTTTATATTGACAGAAATCTGAAGATCTGCAGATAAAAACTGAAACAAATAAAACAATTTGATTCTGAACTGAACTGAATCGAACTGAACACTGAACTGAACTGAACTGAATCGAACTGAACACTGAACTGAACTGAACTGAACTGAACCGGTGTTGGGTGTGGTATGTATAATTGTGACCTGATGATTTCCATCATCTACTGAATCCAGTTGAATTATTACTGAGTTAAAGTAAACTTGTGTTTGAATATCAAACCTTTATTGTTTCACTGAAGCAAACAAAACGATGTGAGTTCAAACAGGTTGATTGATTCCATCAGCAGGTTTGAGAGGAAGAGGAAGAGGAAGGCATTCAGAGACGAAATGAATCAAAGTTTACATCAAGTTTTCTGCTTCACTGAAGCTACATACTGAACAGCTGAAACAACGTCTGCTGAGCCGTTTCTATGGTTACACAGGAAAAATGATCCAAAAACACAGCCGGTCAATATTTAGTTTGAAACACGTTAGTGAAAAATGACTAAATCTTTAGTTTGGATCTGTGACGTTAATGTTGAAGCAACATGGAGGAAAAATGACGGCAGAAGTAAAGCCAATTATTTCTGTTCATTTTTACAGTGCAACTGAACAAACAGCGCCCCCCAAAGTCCATATTTAGTTATTAATATGATAACAACGACTCGGTGCTTCAGTCCAAAGGTTCTACAGCCGGCTGTGGACCGGGTCGGCCTGCGGCTGCAGCCGGGTTCTGGAGGCCAGCGCCGCCTTGCGGGTCATGGTGCTGCAGCGCACCAGGATCTCCTGGGTGTCGGGTCTGCGGGGGACGCTGGGGGCCGGGGCCGGCTCGCTGCCGTTGGTCCCGGCCGACCTGGAGCTCCCGGTGCTGGACCTGGAGGAGCGGGTCGGGTCGGGGCGGCGCGACTCGTCCTTCAGGCTGGAGGAGGACGAGGCGCTGCTGGAGGAGAAGCTGGAGAAGATGGAGTCGTTGCTGCGGGATGCGGCTGATGAAGATGAAGATGAAGGCGCGGCGCCGTCCTGCAGCCAGCTCTCTGACAGCACATCCAGGGACTGCGCTCTGGGGAGCCGCTCCGGGACCGCGGACCCCCGCCTGGAGCCCGACTCCTGGTTCTGGACCGGCTGGGAGGAGCGGGAGCCCCGGACGCCGCTGGAGGCCAGGTTGAGGGAGGAGCTGTGCGGGTGGCGGCCGTGCAGCCCGCGCCGCGGGTTGCTGTAGGGCTGCAGGTACATGGAGGGCAGGTAGCCCACCCTGCCGCCGCACCTGGAGGGGGCGGAGTCAGAGTTAGGTCTGACAAACAGCAGCAGGACGGATCGATCAATCATACAGTCCTCCTCTAATTTAGTAATTGTTCCTCTAAAATGCATTTCAAATGAAAAGCGTCTCAGTCTGTTCATCTGTTCACCAGAACGTCACCGGTTCGGTTCTGGTCTAAAATCTCCTATTAATATCAAGTTATTAATCTAGAAAATAATCTGCGGACCAGATTCTCATGTTTGACCAAACCGCCACTAGAGGGCGTTAGGAAGTAAAATGTTGATTTTATTACTTCAACATTAATGTAATAATTTGTGTTTTTCTGAATGAATCCCGGTTGTCTGTACCTGACAAGCCACCAGCCGTCGTCAGACTTGCGCAGCACCTCGACCACGCAGCCGATGGCCACGCCCACCTCATCGGTCTTGGAGGTGGAGTAGTTCCTCACGGCGCAGTACAGGGACCCTGAAGGCAACACGCAGACCGCCCGTCAACATCTGCAGGAGGTTCTGGACGGAGTCCGGTCCAGGCGACGAAGAGCGACTCACCTCCCAGGAATCCTCCCTCCTCTTCCTCTTCTTCATCACAGAGCTCCAGGTAAGGCGCCGGAAACCAGGCCAACCGCTTGTCCTCGCTCTCCACCAGCCACCACCCTGCAGGTAACGGGCAATTAGCAGTTAGCATGCTGCTGCCATGGCCTGAACTCATGGCCACCCTTTGTACTCAGTAGAAAAGTTACAATAATTTGGTTTATTGAGCCATATATTTATTTTACAAACTAAATATTTAATTTGAAAACTAAACATTTAGTTGGGAAATAACATTTAGCTTCATAGCTTAATATTTAATTTGGAGCAAAATGTTTAGTTTGAAAACTCCACATTAAATATTTAGTTTGGATCAACTGTTCATTTTTTACAGCTTCATCAGTGGAGAGTTGCAGCTGCAGCCTGACCTGCCGGGTCTTTGATTAGGACGTCCAGCTTGTCGTCGGCGGCCGCCTTAAAGGTCCGGTTCTTGGTGTCCCTGGTCTCGTACGGCGCCACGCAGCGGTACGTCAGCGTGACGAACGGGTGCGTCACACTGCCCACCTGCTGGCTCCGCGCGCCACCCGCTGCGTCCTGCGCCTCGTCAGACATCAGGATCATGACGCTGCAGCAGACCACGTGTTAGAAACGGATCAAAGCGGCCCGCCGATACCCGACCGGAACCAGAACTCACGTGTTCTTGGTGAAGTCCGTCTGCAGGTCGTGATCTCTGGGCGTGAAGAACCGGGTGACCTCTGAACTCAAGGTCACGGTCTGATTGCAGCGCAGCAGCTCCTCGCAGTAACTCTGCAGGAAGCTCATCTGCCTCACCGACTTCCTGGATCCGGTCTGCTGCAGGCTGCTGCGCCGGGCCTTCCCTGGACCAGAACCAGAACCAGAACAAATTAATAAAATCAACTAAAGTTTCTCTAAAGATGAAAAATTATCAACATTTCAATCAACTGAGGCTCGTTTTGTCAGCGACTGTAAATAATATAAAGTAAATATTAAAGATTATTTTTTGCATCAAGAATGTTTTCATTGTAATAAAACCTTTAAAGCTTCATTCTGTGGAATTGATGAGTTAGTGAAATAAATAAACTTTTCATTAATGTTTGAATTGATCCCATCTGGAGACACTTTCAATCAACATTTAGTTTCTATTTTTAATGATTTTATACTAATTCCTTATAAAACAGATCCAGATCTGTAAAAATGGTGAACTGCTCCTTTTTCTCCACTTACTGACTGTTATTGTCATAAATCATAACATCATAAAACACACTGATGACTGTATTTTCTTCTCCAGGCTGGATTTATTTGCTCACCGGAGAACTTTGGGATTTTCCTGTCGTTCTTCCTGAAGGGATTAAAGTTTGGAAATCTCTTCTTCAGCTGCCCCTGTTGGAGAAATGTAGTCATTAAATGGGTTTTATTTGACTGTTCTTAATTTCTTTTATTGCACTTGGAGTGCTGATTGATTTATTATTATAAATTCAAATGATTTCATAGTTTGCAGCTCGGATTTTTCCTGACTTACATGAAATGACCGGAAGTCCTGGAAGGACCTGTAGATGATCACTTCCGACTCATCGGACCAGAGGACGGACAGCATGAAGGTCTGAGGAGGAGAGCTGATTATTTTTCTGACATGAGATTAATAAATAAAAACTTTGTGAGGTTTTAACCAACCTTCAGTCTCGGCTTCTCTCTGCGGACTCCTCCAATCAATCTGACGCTGATGACGTAGCGCTGATCTCCGGTCATCTTGCCGCGGTTCTGGTTCTGGTTCTGGTTCTGGTTCTCAGGTCAGCGGCTGCCGCTGAGGACGAGGCGGATGAAGGTGAGAATGTGAAGCTCCAACAGCCGCATCGCCTCTACTTATGTGAAATAAGAGGGCGGAGCCAGGATGCAGGGGGCGGGGCGTCAGCAGCAGCAGCACCGCTGGATGACGTAACACAGGTGAGGCACCAACCTGCCGCAGAGACCATAAAGCATCTTCAACCGGGAAACAGCCGCTGCATGAGATGGAATATGCAGAAGAACAAGGAACCAAAAATGTTTCAAACCATCATTCATATTAAAACCAACATGGCGGCTGTGATGGAAATGTAAACATCAAATATGTCATACAAAAGAAAAGATGTTTAAAATGAGGTAAAAGTAAAATCTGAAAAAGATCTTAAAAATAAAATGATGTTAAGAAGAAGAAACATATTTAAACAAATGAGATCAAACATAAATAAACATTTAGTTTAATGATGAAAACATGAATTCATCACATTCAGCGGCTGAGTGTCTGCCTGCCGTCATCAGGACTTCACTGCTGTCATCTGGCGCCAAGAAAACCGCTCACCTGCGTGTGTGTGTGTGTGTGTTAGCAGGTGTTTCTTCAAAGGGTTTATCGCTGCTCTCATCAGGTGGATGTGAAGCCCCTGCTGTGAAGGGATGCCAGCATTTATCTCACACACACACACACACAAACACACACACACACACACACACACACACACACACACACACACAGGCAGCACGTGCTTCGGCGTTGAATGTTGAGTTTGTGCAGCTTTGAACCTGAAACACGTGAGGTTTTTACGTCACAGGAATTATTATTTTTGTAAATTAATCAAATAAATTCTGTTTTTGGAGTAAATTTGGTTAAACTTTCCTCTGATTATTGCCTGATTATTGATCACAGCAGGGTCTCCACCCTGCACCTGTTTGGCTCTTCATAACTTTGGCTGTTTTAGTATAGATATAATAACAATAACATGCAGGTTTTGCATTAAATGTTTGGTTTTTCTTCTTATTAGTATTTAAACTATATTCTGCTTTTATACATGAGGAAAAACATCCATGTTGCAAATCTCTTGTTTTTATTTATTTCCAGACCTGAAAATAAAAATAAAGTTGTTTTGGACTGTAAAGGTTGCAGATCTCAGATTATCTGATGAATTATTATCTGAGCCGTAACTCATCACTGTTACAGTTTTCAATCTTAATCTGACAGAACTGATCTGTAATCTGTTGTCTTTCAGATTACAGGCCTGTAGCCTCTGGACTTTATCATCTTAATCACATCAGAAAACTTTCACTTTCTCTTGAAAAACAGATGTTTGATTTCAAACTTGGTTAAATAAAGTTATTATTGTTATGGAAGGACAAACTCAAAATCTGTGCAGGATAAAGCCCCAGAAAAATGAGAGTTCAGACCTGACCAACCGGGAACCAGCAGAACCAGTTTGCCTTCTGGTTTCCCTCCCACTGCAGAACAAAAGAGAGGAATGACTGGATCTGCATTCAGTATTCAACAATGCAAGGCGTTCTATTGTTCTGCATGTTTCTCAAACATGATCTGATTTTCTGGAAGGTTATCTGACCCGATCAGCCGAGATCAGAAACCACCGATTCACCAAAACACAAACCTGTCAAACATCCGTCTGCAGTCAAACATGTTGCGTCTGTAATAAACATGTTTAAATATTTAGCATAGCCTCATTGTTTCTTTTTCTGTAACTTAATGTAGAGTGACAAAAGTCTGGACTGGAAGATAAAATCTAACTACAGAACAAAGTCTTAATATTTTATTGAATGGTTATTGGCAGAGAAGCACAATAAAAGCAGATTCACAGGAAAGAATGGCCTAGTCAAAGTCCAGTTGATGGGGAGGATGCTGATTCCTGCTCAGATTTGTCAGGCTGGGAAGCTGCAGATCAAACTTCCCCCTAGTCAGAGAGTCAAAGGTCATCCATGCTAGGCCTTTCCAACCAGCTTCATTCAGCACAACAGGAAGTGATGTCATTGTCAGAAACTCCAGGAAGAAGAAACTGAGAAACGTCTTCAAGTTCAGTTTTAGTTCAGGTTTAGTTCAGGTTTAGTTCAGGTTTAGTTCAGTTTTAGTTCAGTTTTGGTTCAGTTTTAGTTCAGGTTTAGTTCAGTTTTAGTTCAGGTTTAGTTCAGGATTAGTTCAGGTTTAGTTCAGGATTAGTTCAGGTTTAGTTCAGTTTTAGTTCAGTTTTAGTTCAGTTTTAGTTCAGGTTTAGTTCAGTTTTAGTTCAGTTTTAGTTCAGTTTTAGTTCAGGTTTAGTTCAG
>NW_006800654.1:155652-161554 GCF_000485575.1 Poecilia formosa | reverse complement strand
TAGTTCAGGATTAGTTCAGGTTTAGTTCAGTTTTAGTTCAGGATTAGTTCAGTTATAGTTCAGGATTAGTTCAGTTTTAGTTCAGTTATAGTTCAGGATTAGTTCAGGTTTAGTTCAGGTTTAGTCATAAACTCTTGATCTCCATGAACGATGCCGTTTGACTCTAACTCTCCATAATCTGAGGCTTTTGGAATAAATTTGACCTAAAAAACTGAAACATGTTGAAATAAATGAGATTTTTGCTGTAATAATTGAATCTGGATCTATTGTGAGATTATTTCTAATATGAACCTGGAGATGATCTGAGTAAAAACCAACCTGCCTTTTCCTCCCTCTGCATCAGCAGCTGATACCTGGCACTCAGGATGACCTTTGACCTGCTCTGGTTCTGGACTCAGTTGTCCAGAAATTGTTGATAATTATATTAAATTTATGATATAATAAAAGAGTCTGATTTAATATTTTATCAGCTTTCATCTTAAATCTAAAATGTTCTGGAACATTTAAACATTTAAAAAATAAAGAAAAGATCAGATCTGCTAATGATTTCACTTTTTGGATCTAATCTTCCTGTTTGTTCATTTTCTTCATCTGATTAGAAGGAAGCAGATAAAAACGCTGCAGGTGTTTCCGTTCTTGTGAAAGAAACCAGGAGACAGAAAGTAAACACACCTTCCACAGAACAATGAACCACTTCAGGCCATGCGGAGCCAAGATGGCCGCCCACTGCTTCAGGAGAAAAACAATCTGCCTTGCTCCATCCATCTTCCCACTGCATGATGCTGCCACTACCATGACTGTAGTGTTTATTCAAGATTCAACTTGTTCATTAATTTTCTTTAAAAACTTCTGAGGCTTTTTCAGGCTAGTTATGTTTACAGAGGATAAATGACTCTGGACTTCAGATCGGTCCATGGAGGCCCACGGTTCTTCTGCTAATGTGGTAATAGCAGAGCTAATCCTTCATTTAGCCCTTTTGCTAACTTTGAAAACATGTAACGCACTTAAATGTTTTCAAAGTTAAATTAATTAATTTTCTAGGTAAATCCTAGAGCTCTAATTTACTGGCTTGTTTTATAAACTTTCAGTTGAAAGGTTTGACTGGGCTGTAGTTTTACTTAATGAAGGCTAACAGTGTTAAAACGTGACGTCACTGTTGCCGGATGTTGAGACAAACACAATGGGACATCAGAAGAGGCTTAACAGGGTCGCAGCTACATGTGGATGATGGTACACAGCATACGAAGGTAGTGAAAGGTAAAAGCCCGTTATGGGCGCGAGGTGAAGGAGCGGAACGGCGCTGAAGAGGATGCAACACGACCCTCCAGACGGGGTTTGGACGCCCCCTCTGGTGCAGCGCCCCAATGCACTGCATGCCCACTTTTTGCGCCACCGGCCTTAAGCTGCGGTTCCGCTTCCTCTCCTGGTTTTTCTCTTTTTCAATGAACTTTATTGAGCAGCTCTCTAGTAAACATCAAAGCATTTACACAAACAAACAGCCAGGAGTTAATTAAACAAATAATCACATTTCTGAATCGTTTTGAGAGCCTTTTTGTTCTCATGATGCACGCAAGGAATCAACATGGTGGTAGTTAGCGCTTTAGCATTAGCTTCTGGTAAAACAACATATTAATGAAGCACTTTAGAATTAGCAGAGCTAATTTTTAAAATTAGGGCTTTATCTGACATTTTCTGTACAGGACGTCTTAATTAAAACCATAACTGACAACAGATGGAAGTGAAATAGTTGCTGCTGCTGTTTTCTGATTATGTTTGTTACACAGAGTTGTTTTAGTGTCACTTCAATCTGCAGGAGAGATAACGTCTGGCTACCGAGGAAATAAAAGACGTGAAGCTCCGTCGTTTCTCGTCTGATGTGCCATAAAAATGTTTTCTGTGCAGGTACAGGCGCGGCTCTGACTGCTTGTGAAACAATGGAAAACCAGGAGGAAGCTGCTTGGTAAATTTATTTTCTTGGTTTCCTTGATTTGGTGGCCGTGGATGACAGTGAGGAGGTCAGACCAAAGGTCAGACCAAAGGTCACGATGAGTCAAACGGTTCCCCAGCAGCCCAGAGATCAAACTGCATTTCTCTGCCTGGAAACCGGGTCATTAAGATCCACTGCTCTGTTTGGCATGAAAATGACTCAGCTGCTCTTTATGAAAGGAAACGTGTTTGACCTCTGACCTGCAGGTCGCTCTGCATCATGGAGGCGTTTCCTGAAGCATTTGTTTTCTGGTCATGAAAATAATTCTCTGACCTTCATTTCCAGGAATCGACTCGACTCCACGTTTCACCCAGTGAGTCAGAGCAGCGCAGCGATTCCCGACAATCAAATAATGTGAATGTGTCCAATAACAGACCAGTCAGACCAGTCAGACCAGTCAGACCAGTCCGGTTCACACAAAGCACTGCAGAAACAATTCACACCAACTCGTCCTACTTATCAAGCTCTGCTTTAAGTTCAGTTTATTAATTAAATTACTTTAAAATGTTTTGAAGTGTCCAAAGTTTGCCCATCTTTATAAATGAAAATATTGATAAATTCCCATTTAGGAAGGAAGTTTTTGCTTTAATCTTAATTTTGGAGAAACTGGATCCAAAATGATTGACCAGATTTTACTGGAGATCAAATCCTGAAACCAAACAGATGAAAGAAGCTGTGAGCCTGGAGGCGGCTGACCCTGTTCATCTGTTCATTTCAATGCTGCTTCATTTTTACTTTATTATTGAGCAGTTAAGATAAAAAATGGCAAAAACAAAATTTATTAAAAAAAATTTCAGTTGAACTGTTTTGGTTCTTATGGCAGAAAGTTTGTACACCCCTGATCTGAGGAACCTCAGCAGAGCATGAACTCACTGACCCGCAGCATCACTCCTCCTGGACCAGCAGGGGGGGACAGAGGAGAGGACAGGAAGGAGCCTCCAGCAGAACCAGAACCAGAACCAGAACCAGAACCGGACTCAGTTCCCTGCTTTAGTTCAGTAGAAGGATAAAGACAAGAAGTTTTGTTCAGGTAAAGTGAAGAAACGTCCAGAAGCTTTTCCAGTTTCCTTCGTCCTGTTGAACGAGCTCCTCTTCCTCAGAGTCTAGGTGTGTTTTTCTATAGTTGGTCCCATCAGGGTGTGTATTTCTGCCTGCTGTGGCTGCAGCTGATGAGACTCATGCCAAAAATACTTCAGGCTGTTTTCAGCCTGCTGCTGGCGACTCGCCCAGGAAGGAAGCAGCGTCTGGTCCGGCGATGGCAGCATCAGGCTGCGGGCCAGAAATAACCCAGTATGATCATCCAGAACCGAAACGTCTGAAAACAGGAGAGATGGAGACCAAAACACAAATCACAGCCCCTCTGGGCAGACGCCCCTAAATAAAATCCTCTGCTGCAGCTCGTCTCTAAATGACCTAAAACATCAAATCGAGTTTCAGACTCTTAGAGGCCATGATGTCATTTGTGAAAAGTTTGACAGGTTCTGACCCGGTTCTGATTCAGAGAATGTCCCAGAAAATGAAACCAAGCAGAACTGAGCCTGAAATATTAAAATCATGAAAATGTGAATGAATCCATGAATCACATTAATATTTAGTTTTTATTTCTTTGTTTTAATTTGGTTTCCATGTTGCTGAAATAGTTTGTGTGATAATTTATTTATTTTATGTTTTTGTAAAGTTTGTGAGGATGTTGAAGCGGTTGATTTGGATTTAGTTTAATTGAATATTGTTTGTGTTTTTTCTGTAAAATAATTTAGTTTTTAATGTTTGGTTGGAGAATCAGTGAAAATAAAGAAACAACAAAACAAGGAAGAACAACAAAAGGAAATCTGGGAATATTAAAACTAAATGGCTTTGACAGGAATCTGTCCACTTTCAAGTCTTCCCATTGATTCACAGATGGATTCAGGTCTGGACTTTGACTAGGCCATGACTAACATCTCTGACTGCTCGTCCTACTGGAAGCTGAACTTTGACCCCGTCTAAGCTCATCTCCAGGTTTTCCTCCAGGATTTTCCTCAATTAGCTCCATCCATCTCCCCACAGCATGATGCTGCCACCACCATGTGAGGATGGACCTTGTTTTGTAGAGTAAAACGTTCAGTATAGATCTCCTCTGCTCAGGTTTTCTCTTTCAGATTGTATGAACTTTACTTTTTTATTCTTTTTAATTTGGAAAAAAGAAAATCATGCGTTATTTTTTTTATAATTATTTGATACTTTAGTTTTCTCCCTAAAATGTTTGAAGTTTGTCCTGCTGTCGGGATAAACCAGCGCAGGCAGAGCAGACTGTGCTGCCACCTAGCGGGGGGACTGAGCGTCGCAGCCTCTGTTCTGAGCCAAATTAATCTCATGAATATTCATGAGATTTGATCTGCTGAGCCTCTGCAGACCCAGAAAACCTTTGAATGGCCTTTAACTCATCATATTTTGATTTCTAAAGACAATTAGAAACTTCAATAGTTCTGAAACACTTCGTTCTCTGTTTACTTAAAAATCATTTTAATCCTGCCATATTTACAGTCAGCCTTCTTTATGTAGCTAGAAAGAAAAGTTCAGTAATATATTGTTTTATTCCCCTGTGAACATTTTGGGGCTCCAGGTCCTGACAGCCTCCTGTTGGCATAAATATTGTGTCATATTTATGCCAACTGATTTTCATGAAGACACCTTCATGAAAATCAGTTAACCTTGGAGCATAAATGCAACAATACTTCGACTTTGGTAAATACACATTAGGTCATGATAAATTTACCATATAAATATGTATTAATTTCTGATAAAAGACACAGAAGCAGGTTTTAAATGTTTCTTTGATTCCAATAGTCACTCTTTACACTCACTCCAACCTTAATTCACAAACATCCTCAGGTAGGTGGCGCTGTGGAAACCATGGCATTATAGAGAAACATGATGGGGGGCAGGCGATTTAACAAAAATAGTCTCTTTAATGAAGATAAATCTGTTTATATATTATAGGAATAAAGTGTGAAACCTCTAACATTTGCTTTCTCTAGAGTTGCATAGCTGTGGGGTGCATCATCTGATGATGCCGACGGATAAATTCCCTCCTTTAATACTTTATAGGATTATTTTGGCTCAAAGATTCACTGTTAAAACTTGACCTCTGACCTCTGTCTAAAACCCTCATTGTGGGCGTCATGGTAACACAGAGACGGAGAACAGAAGGAACTCCACAACAGTTTGTCCCAGAAAGCAGCACGACCAAAACAAAGCAAAGCTGGAATCTCCCAGGTTGTACTGTCCCTTGAATGCACCGCTCACTCCTCAACCTCAGAGCAAAATTACAAAATGTACTCCTGCTGGTACCGGTCCAACACCGGACCCGACTCCTCACCCGCTCAGTGTGTGCAAGCTGCTGGTTCTGGAAGGAACCGGACTGGTTCTGAAATCAGTACGGTTCTGAGAGACGGAATCGATCCGGTCCGTGTCTCGGTAAGCTGAGCCAAGCATTTAAACCAGGCAGTGAAACAAACGAAGGGTAGGGGTACTCTACAGGACCCGGTCCAGTCCGGTCTGTCCAGGCTCCTCCGTACATTCACTGAGCCGTTCAGGAAGTGGGAGCGTCTGTCCTCTGTCCTCTCAGCAGCTTTGGACCCTCTGCCCGTCCAACAGGAAGCGCCTGGAAGCGTGAGGCGTCACCGGAACTCGTAGATGGCGGCGCTGTGCTCAGGAACATGGGTCAGGTTCAGGGACTGGTACCTGGACAGCAGAACCAGAGCACTGCATGAAAAGAGTCTGTGACCAAGATGCCAGAAACAGGAAAACAGGTTCTGACCACAGCAGAACCGGACCAGCGCTACAGGCCGAAACATCAACAAGTCCTATCACAACAGACAGAACATCTGTTAGCATTAGCACAGAACAGACAGAACATCTGTTAGCATTAGCACA
>NW_006800654.1:135109-154946 GCF_000485575.1 Poecilia formosa | reverse complement strand
ATTAGCACGGAACAGACAGAACATCTGTTAGCATTAGCACGGAACACACAGAACATCTGTTAGCATTAGCACGGAACACACAGAACATCTGTTAGCATTAGCACGGAACACACAGAACATCTGTAAGCATTAGCATGGAACACACAGAACATCTGTTAGCATTAGCATGGAACACACCGAACATCTGTTAACATTAGCCTAGAAAAGGTTCTGGTCATTTTTCACAGTAGATAAATATGTCCAATACATTTATTATCAGCCGTAACAACTGTATTAATGTTGACACTGGTTTCACTGGTTAGCCTAACTGGGATAACTGGAGCTGCAGGCGTTACCATTCAGAGCTCCGGTGGTAGTAAAAACCCTCGATGGTCGCTGTGGACTTCTGGAAGCAGATGTAGTAGAAACCGGCAAAGGAAGCGCCACTGATGTCCTTAATGGTGTGATCGGGAACCAGAAACTGCTCCTGGGGGTCAGAACCAGGAGAACCGTTAGCAGCAGGAGAACTGGACCGGACTGGACCGATCTTTGAACTCCAGCTTACTTTCCACCTCATGAAGATATAGTCGGAGCTCTTCAGATCCTCGTAGTCGAACTCATCGGAGTTGAAGGTCTTTGCGTACTGGTAGAAGGCCTGGAACTTCCCCTGAACAGAAACCGGATTATTATGGGATGTCTGTAGACGCCGGACAGTTTTAAAAGGTTCTACATACCCAGTGCTTACGATCCACGTCTTCATCTGCGTCCCACTTCCTGGTGAGAAACGGACGCTTCCTGCTAATGATCTCTCCAGCAAAGAAGGTGGTCAGTGTTGGGTATTCCTTCAGAAACAAGCAGGGGAGGGGTATCCTGATTAAATAACAGTTTTAAACACTTTGTGAAATGGTTGGAAGACAAGTAGTGAAGGTGTTTGTTCAGATAAAGCTTCTTTAATATCCCATTAGCCAAAATACATCCTGGGTTTTTGTCTGTCAGTCATGTTGCTATGGTATTGTAACGCTAACAGGCTGTTAGCATGTTGTGAGGGCCATGACACCATCATACAGCAACAGACTTCAGTCAGAGGCTTCTTTGGATTTGCTGCAAAACTGACTGCTACAGGAGATTCTTTGAAGATCATAGGATTTTATGAGTTATGACAACATTTAATTTCTCTGTGGGATAAATGAAGGATTTCTGAAACATGTTGGCCTCCTGAACACGGCAGCTTGGATTCCCTCATTCATTTATAATTTACCACCATCATTCAAACATTTATAAATTACCTGAAAATCCACCAAGAAAAGTGAAATAATTTAATAAAAGGATGGATTGAAGAGCCAGTAAATTGTGGACATGTGAATGACCTTTCAGACCTTGTGGACAGATCTGTTCAGATATGTTTAAAAAACAAACAAACAGATTTTCTGTTTGCTGGTATGGAAACAAAGATGAAGAAGCACTGACTTCTGTCAATCCTTTTATCTTCAGGTAGCCACACAGGTAGGAATCCTCCATGGTCACATGCTTTGAGACAGAGAGAGAGAGTATTTTCATTCCAGTAGTCATTTCTATCCATTTACACAGCAAAAAACAGTCTGCCTGCTGCTGTTCACACTGTTTATAATGACTTAACATTTAAACAGCATTAAATAATCATTAGAAATGATTCTATAGAAGTTTGCTCTGCTACACCCACAGCTAGGTGAGTTAGTTCAGGACAGGCCGGGACAGATCTGTGTTTCTCCAGCTGTCAGTCATCACCGCGTCAGATTGACACATCACCACATTTCTGTCACATTTACACCAAAAACATTCACACGTAAACATTTCACTTCCCTACCTGTAACACAACCTCCACGTCATAAGAGTTTCCCTTGCTTTTCTGGTGGCCCCTGAATTTGGAGCCGCTGTACAGGAGCGAGGTAACGACGCCCGGCTGCTGGGTGTTTATCGGCGGCGGCGGGATAAGCGAGGCCGAGGATGTGAAGGCCGCAGGGAAGTCGCTGAGGTATCCAGCGGGGACGGGCATGGCTCCTGCTTCGCTGGCTGGGCACCAACCGCAGGCAATAGCCGTGCTGGCAAAGGACTCCAGTCGCTCCTAGAAACCGCTAAAGAAATGCTGGATCTGTTTAAAAACATCCAAACACCCGTTTATCTCCGCCGCGGCACAGTTTAACCAAGCTGCCCGAGAAGTAAAGTGGACTTCGTCGCTGCGCTCTGACCGGGAGCATCAGCCTCCCTCATTGGTCAACGGAATTCACGTCCCAAACATCGGAAACGCTGATTGGAGTAAACCGCGGAAGACTTTACGTGAACATTTGAGTGTAGTTTATTTCGTGGTGTTCCACGGTTCTACAGAGGTTCTACAAGACTACACTTCCCTTCAGTTAAAGACATTTGGGAAGAAGTTTGAAGAAGGTCAGAAGCGTGATTTTGAACAGAGGAGCTGCTCAACACGAGAAACAACCAAAACAGAAATTTAGCTGAAATTAGCTTAGCTGCGTGAATTTAAATGAAGAGCTGTCAGTTAGCTGTGATTCTATCTACTGTAGCAGTGCTCCTCATTAAGCGCCGCTATGTTTAAAAGTGTTATTAGACTGCAGAGCCGCTTAGGTGGTGTGATTACCTTTTGTAAAGTGTTTCCCAGACATGAACTCTTCAGGAATGCGATGAAATACTCCACAGCGTCAGCAGGTAGGATGAAACTGGGCAGATAAATTATTGTGCCAACCCTGCTGTCTTATGTTCTCAATGGATTTTTTTTTTGCTCTTTGCTAGAGAGGAAGAGATTTTACCAAGATGTCAGTATATCCCAAGGTGAAGGTAAGCATTAATGTAATATACAAAGCCCTGAATCAGTTTATGCTGGATCTGTTTAAAAACAGGCTCCCCCAGATCTGAGCGGACATGATTCTGCTGTATAGTGGATAATATGTGTTAATGATGTGAATGAACCTCCAGGTGGTCTGTATGAGGTAAACCTGGACAGAAAAAAGTTGAAGACCCCCAGTGGGAAGCTGTTCACCGTGCCGAATGAAGCCCTGGCCATCGCCGTGGCTACGGAGTGGGATGCTCAGAAAGACTCCATCAGGTTCTACACCATGCATCTGGTACGGCTTTACCAGATATGTGCCACTATATGTGACTGATCACAAATAACCATACAAAGGGGAGCGTCTTTGTCAGTCTGATGGAAACAGGAGAAATAATTCCAGTTTTTACCAAAAAGCTGAAACCAGTTTGAGTCATGATGAGCATCACCTGAGCAGATGAAGCTCTAACCTCAGAGCGGATCTTTGTCCTGATGGATTTGAACTGATGATGAAATGTTTTCTGCAGACCACTCTGTGCAACACGGCTCTGGATAATCCCACTCAGCGCAGCAAAGAGCAGATGATCAGCGCCGCCCTGAAGTTTCTGGAAACCGACACCATCTGGTACCATGTTTTAAATAAATGTTTCTCTGCTGCTGCATTTAGATGAGACATTAATTATCTCTGTAGCCAAAATTTAGACTTTCTGCCTTTTAAACCTACAGATAAATTTCCTATTTTCTTCATCTCACTGGACCTAAACTTACTTTCTGCTGTTTTCAGGTTCTGACCTCTCTGATCTGAATAGTTTTATCATGTTGTAGTAGTATCTGTAAAACCTGGTTTGGCTGTATCAAACGGCTAAGGAACTAACAGGGATGCATCAGAACCTGAAAGCATCATTCAGCGTTTATTGGACGTCTCATCTCAAACAAAAACAATGGAAAAGTTTTGTGGAAGAACAATCTGTGTGTGTGTTTCTGGACTTGAGATTAGATTGAATTTTAAAGAGTGAAATTCAAATAGGTATTCTATTGTTTTGTGGTAAAGCTGCTGTCTGTGGTTTTAGCTACAGAGTAGATGAACCTCCAGGTTTGGTTGAGCTGCAGAGGAATGAGTGGGATCCTGTGCTGCACTGGATCGAAAGCAGGTAACGGTTAGCTTCAGCTGGAGACGAGATGCCACTACAACGACCCGCTGACCTGCGTTTCACCGACAGATACAACGTCACTATCGGATCATCATCCAGCATTCTGGGTCCTGAGATCCCAGAGGGAACCAAGGAGACGTTCAGACAGCACCTGGGCTCCTTCTCCCTCTGGTCCCTGACAGGTGAGGCTCACTGCGGGGCGCTGCTTCGGGCCGGGCCGGACGCCGGTTCCTGCTGACGTGTGTCTGCTGCTGTACAGGGCTGGAGTTCGTCATCACACAGCTGAAGTCTCTGATTCTGTCACTGGGAATGCTGGACCGGCACCTGAGCGTAGAGCGGGCCGTGCTGCTGTCCAGACTGGAGGAGGAATACCAGGTAGAACCGACCAATCCCAGAACCGCACCTGGTTTAGGGAGTTATCTGCAGAGACGTACCATTCCAGTATTAATATCTGTATTGGTCCCAATGTTGAAATAATTTCTAGATGGAGAATCAATGACAACATGATCCTAAGGGCAGATCTATTCAGTCTAATTCTATGTTTTATTTATTTTCCATTAAATTTAAAATTCCTAATTGATCTTTCTGAACCATTGTTAGTTTAATTTTACATATCTGACCAAAGAAGTGAACTTATTGTTTTAGTCAGTTTCTTATTTTCCATTGGCTGTTTTGCTCCTGACTGCAGGTTAAAGTTGTTTTTACATGTTTGACCAGCTGGTGGCGCTACTGGTGTATTTGAATGAGCTGTTCTGCTGAACAAATAAATTAAATTTATTTATCAAATAAATTAGTAATTCAGTACATTTATGTCTGCATTTAAAATAAAAGTTTTGAGTCAGTTCAGCTGTTTTTCTGTATCGGATCGGTATCGGCCGATACCGAACCTCAGATATCAGTATCGGTATCGGAAAGAAATCGGGTGGGTCCCTAGTTATCTGTCAGCTGTTTGTCTTTCAGATTTCTTCTGGTTTAAAATGTTTTTCAAAGATTGACCTGCTTTATCTTTGATTTTTGGTGGTTATTTGTCAGATTCGGCGCTGGGGAAACGTGGAGTGGGCTCATGACTACGACATGTATGAGCTGCGGGCGCGGACGGCAGCCGGGGCGCTGTTTGTTCACCTCTCATCCGAGAGCTCAACCATCAAACACAAACTGATGCAGGACTGATTGGCTGGTTCCGGAAACCGGCTTGGAAACATCCAGACTGTCCGGGTCATGTGGTTCTGTAGCGGCCAGTCACAGCGGACTGCTGTCAGGTCATCTAAATCTCAGATCAGTTTTTCTTTTTGTAGGTTTTTTAAATGTTGTGACTCTTCACTTTCTGTTGGGATGTTCTGGACCAGGTTGGACCTCAAGCCTTTCAAAATAAAGCGTCATGTCAGTAAATACCAAACTCACCTGTCCAGGAGTTTGTCTGTGAGTAAATTGCTGACTGTGCAGGTTTTCCAGCTTGTTTCTGTTCTCACAGCAACCAGCAGCTGGAACATCCCAATGATTTCCCAGTTTATAACAGAAAACATGTTTGTTGGGTTTAACCTTTGACCCCAAGTGCTGCAGGTTGAAGAATCAAAATCTTACTGATCTCACAGGTTGGAATTAGATTCTTGGATGTGTTCAAAACTAAAGACATTTAGAGATGCACTGATATGAACTTTAGCCAAAACTGATATTAATATAACAGATGAAAAGAGGACAGTCGCTTTAACACCCCCAGTCCTGCACTGCATCACTGTCACATGACCAAACAATCCCACATGACCTCTGCCCTCTTCAGAACAACAAACGAGAACAAGATGGAGGCAGACGGCTGTCTGAACGCTCTCAGCTGGAGGTTTGGATTCATGTGTTTTTGGATATAAGGAAATTCTTGAGGTATCAACGTGTCTTTTTATGGAAGGTCACCATATTGGATTTTGTGATCAACCTCTTCAGTTTTTTGCTTTATTGAACTCTGAACTTTTGACCTTGAATTAAAAATGGGTTGCAATCTCATCCTAACAAGTGCAAATATATGGAACCCCATTTCTGCCAGGAAAGAAAAAATAAAAGTCCAACAAGAAGTCATAATTTAGAATTTTAAAGTCATATTTTTAACTTTCCGAGTCATAATTATGGAAGTCTCTGTGACTTTCTATCTCAGTCAGAGGCTTCTTCACATTTGCTGTGGTACAGACTGCTACAGGAGATCCTTGCTGCCCACATCCATCACCATCTATAATAACTTTTTAAAGAACCTGGGATAATATGAGTTGCAGCTACAGTTAGTTTCACTTTAGGGTCAACAAAGTATTTTTTAATTGAATTCAATAATTGTTCACTTAAGTATTTATTGACTGAAATAATTATGAAAACATCTTCAATGCATTTATCTACAACTTTATTTTAATTAGAATATTTGTAGTCTAATTACTTAATTAAATTACTATATTGTGCAACCTCTTTCAATTCCTGTTACTGTTACCTGTTGTATGGAAATAAAAGAAAGTAGAACATATTCTTTATTTTCGTAATTACATTGATAAGTTGAGTGTTACAGTTCCCTTATCAGGAGTTTATTGACCCAACCTTTGGCATGTGTTACGTACAATGCATTTAATGACTGTTGGGACTATCCAATCAAAATAAAGCTCAAGAATCTGTTGACCAATTGTGTAAGTCTGTGGGCGGGGCTTAGTAGACGTCTCCTATTGCATCATCACCGTCGTCCCATGGACTGACTTGTTTGTTGTCGAGCAAGATGGAGTTCCTTCTGGGAAATCCTTTCAGTACCCCGGTGGGTCATTGTATCGGTGAGTCAGAATATCCCGAGGCCGCTGCTGGAAGATGGACATGTTCGAGGTTTCAGTGGAGAAGTCATTTAAAATGTTGCTACTTTAGCATGCTGACGTCTCTGAATGAGTGGAGCCTCCGTTAGCCGCCTAGCTAATGAGCCTCTAGTCCTACCCTGGTCTCCGTGGAAACCTGGATGTTAACTAGTTAGACGTCTCCTTTATGTGGTTGTAATTAGCGCCAGTTGGTGCTAACTGTATTAGCAGTCAGGTCTGTTTTAGCTAAGGGGCTGGGGTGAAGTTAGCTCTCTGCTAGCCACCAGTCATCGTCATCAGGCTGCTGTGTTTATGGAAAGACGTTAATGTTTTAATGTTTGTTCCAGAGAGAGCCACTGATGGGTCCCTGCAGAGTGAAGACTGGACCCTCAACATGGAGATCTGTGACATCATCAATGAGACAGAGGACGGGTGAGTAGCCATCACTGTAGGCTAATAATCTGTACTTGGGTGTTTTTACCTGAGGAAAGGCTGACTGAAGGCACTCAGTCCCTCACCTGTCCTCCATACCTGGGTCAAGGCGAGAAAAGGAATCCAGCTCTGGGTGTGTGGGGCCTCAGTGCTTATCTCCTGCTCCATAATCGTCTGCTTTTATTCCTTTAGCTGGTGTGTGAAGTTCAGCTTTCTGTTTGATTAGCGGGTCGTAAACAGCCCTGCCAGATCACCTTCACATTAAAATAAACTGCGACTGAAATGCTACAGCTGCCTCACCCTTCTCCTGACCCTGACCCTCCAGAGCAGCTTCAGCTGAATCGGTTAAATGATAAAACAGGTTTTGCTCGGCATGCCTGAGTGAAGGTGGACTCTTAGAGAATAAACACTTTCTCTTTGTTTTCACTTTCCCTCACCTGCTGATCCGTCCACAATTAGCAACAGTTTTTATTTTTACATGTTCATGTTATGAAGCTTGTTGCAATAAATCAACTCATTACATGATAAATCAAAGTGAATGTGATCATTTCCATTTACATGGTTGTTTTCCCTCATCAGTCTCTAAAAACACTGGATGACTTGAGCCTTTGGTCTCAGCTGGCCCAACAGATTTCATAATCCATTTTATTTGTTATTTCTGTTCTTTGGTTTATTTATTTTGGGTGTTTAAAATGTCTTCCAGTCCCATTGCTAAATGTTCGTTGAAAATTAAAGATTATTGATCTTTGAGAATCTGTGCTTGGATTATTATGACATTTTCATTATATTACTTGAAAATTGCCTCAAAATGACAATATTATCATTTATCACAATAACTACTGGCTCAACTTATCACCCAGCAGGCCTCAATGTAATTAAGTTTTATTAAGTTTTCAGAAGAAAATTCAATCAACTTTTTCCATAAATAAAGCATGGTGTGTTTTAATAGCAGCTAGCTAAACATTCTTCCTCTATCTGTGCAAATCTGGGGAGAGAATTTAAATTCATGCCACACTTTTAAGATTTTGCTTAAAAATCAAAATTATTTTCTTTTCACTTCAGTTATGATCTCCTTGGTGTTTGTTTTTCATATGAAATTATAATATTTCCATCAATGTTTGTGGTTAACATGAAAAAAGCTCATAGATCTAGAAAAAAGATCTAGAGAAACTCATCCAGGCGTTTATCTTCAGTCTCATTGTTTCCTGCAGCAGCGTCTTCACAGGTCTGACCACCAAAACGATCCTCCAGCTGCAGCTGATCCAGAAGCTGCTGCTGCTGTTCTGACTAGAACCAGGAAGATGGAGACATAAGACCAGATCTACAGTCCTACAGCTGTAGCTCAGAGAACAGACTGTAAAATCCTGTTTATAAATCACTGAACGGTTTAGCACCACAACACATTAAATATCTGCTGCTGCTGTATCAACCTGCCAGACCCTCAGGTTCTGGTTCTGCTCTGCATCCAGAACCAAACGAGGAGAAGCAGCATTCAGCTTCTATGCACCACAAATCTGGAACAAACTTCCAGAAAACTGAGAAACAGCAGAAACACTGACTTCCTTTAAATCCAGACTCCTGGTTAGTTTTATTAGAATCGTGATCAATTTATCGACGGCATCGACTTAATGTCACGTTTTATTGTTGATTCTCTGCTGCATGACTTTGTGTTTCTGTGTTTGTGATGTAAAGTCTTTGAAAAGCCTGCTGCTGACATGCTGCACAGAGAACATTTGATTGGTTGGTTGGGTGTAAAACGTTTTAATGGCGTCAGCCTGAAGATGTTGCTGGTATTTGTCCTGTCTGAACCCATGTGGAGGCTTCAGAACGCCAGGCTGACGTCCGGCTCTGTCTCTTCCCTTCAGGCCGAAGGATGCGATGAGAGCGGTGAAGAAGCGGCTGAGCGGCAACAGGAACTACAGGGAAGTGATGCTGACTCTAACGGTGAGATGATGCAGCAGCTGCAGGATAAATCTGCAGCATGTCTGAGGAGTGAAGGTTGCCTCTCTTCTGGGATGAAACGCGCTGACAGCTGCTGCATCTCCACCAGGTTCTGGAGACGTGTGTGAAGAACTGCGGCCATCGTTTCCACGCCTTGGTGACCAGTAAGGACTTTGTGGACGGCGTCCTCGTTAAAGTCATTTCTCCTAAGAACAACCCGCCCACCATCGTTCAAGAGAAAGTCCTGGCTCTGATCCAGGTAGGACAGCTGCAGGTAGTCTGGGTCAGTGTGGTTCTGCAGCCGGTTCTGCTGCGTGTTGGGTTACCTGAACCGGATCAGGTGACTCTGCAGCTCCTGTTTCCACCTGAGCGGCTGTCAGGACGGAGCTTCTGATGTAGAGCTGGAACAACTGGAATAATTGATTCATCTGGAAGAATAACTCAGAGCGATAATTAAACCAAAACTACAAACTAACTCACATATTTACAGATAAAGAAGGTTTTTATCTTGCATGCAAAAGGTTTTGTACAGTTTTGGTTTAATTACTGCTCTGATTGCTCTTTTCTAGCACCTATGCTTCACTTAACGATGAATCAATTACTAAATGAATTGCAGAGTAATTCAATAATCGATTGATCTGGTGAGTCATTTCAACTCTAATTTTCAGGAACAGAATCTGTTTGTGCTGCAGTGTGAAGCCTCGGCTCTGAACGTGGCTGCTGAAGGTCTTGGGCTCAGACAGGAAGTGGGTTAACTGGTTGCTGGTTCTCTTCCTGCAGGCTTGGGCCGATGCATTCAGGAGCAGCCCGGACCTCACAGGTGTGGTCCAGGTGTACGAGGAGCTGAAGAGGAAAGGCATCGAGTTCCCCACCTCAGAGCTGGAGACGCTGTCGCCCATCCACACCCCTCAGCGGGTCGGAGCCGCCGCCGCTTCTCACTAAACGCCCCCACTCTCCCTGACCTCTGACCTCTGCAGCTTTATCCATGGCCTCCTTGTGTGTCGTTTGCAGGCGGCGTCGGCTCCAGAGGGCGACTCCACGCTCCACAAGTACAGCAGCAGCAGCAGCAGCAGCAGCAGCAGCAAGGCTAAAGCTGCGCCGCAGCCCGTCCCACCAGCCTACAGCGCGCCGCAGGCCCCCAGCCTGCAGCCAGGGGGCGCCGTCACCCCCAGCCCTGAGCAGGTGCTGCAGCGAACCCTTCACTGAGCTGATGATTTATCTAAACGCCGATTAAAGCAGGTTTAGTGATTTAAAGCTGCAATATGCAACTTTAATATTTTTTAATATTTGTAGAAAATGTCATGATGGTTTATAAAGATAAGCTGTGAAAAATGAAGCTTCTCCCAATTGTAGCAACCAATCAGAGCCAGGAGGCGGGACTTAGCGCTGTCAATCACCCTCAATGTTGTGCTGCTCGCCTTCACATTTGCTCCCTGCTCCGCTGCAGATAGCATAGCCTGTCATAAAAGCTAATACTAGATAGCATAGCCACCGATTATGGCGGATAAACAGTTTTCCTGTAATGGTAAGTTGTTTCTATGTCATTAGCACATTTAGCAGTGAGTACATGAGGATAGTTGGCAGCTGTAAGCCCCTCCCCCTGGCTCTGATTGGTTGTTTTTGATCCTGAAAGGTTTCAGTCGGCAGTAGCAGCTCATGGAGGAGCAGGAGAGAATCGATCTGTTCACAACATGCTGTCAGTTTAATAAATATGTAAAATCATATTTTTATGAAAGTTACAAACTGCAGCTTTATTTGGTGTTTATTCCAGCTTGCAGCCTAATGGTCGTTGGTGTTTGTGTTGCTCAGATTAGCCGGCTCCGCAGCGAGCTGGACGTCGTCCGTGGAAACACCAAGGTGATGTCAGAGATGCTGACGGAGATGGTTCCAGGGCAGGAGGACGCTTCAGACTACGAGCTGCTGCAGGTCAGGCCTCAGGCCTCAGGCTGACTCTGAACACCATCATAAAGCACCAATCGTCTGTCTGCGTTGTCAGGAGCTGAACAGGACGTGCCGAGCCATGCAGCAGAGGATAGTGGAGCTCATCTCCTGCGTCTCCAACGAGGCGGTGACCGAGGAGCTACTGCACGCCAACGACGACCTCAACAACATTTTCCTCCGCTATGACAGGTCAGAGCCCTGAAGCGCCTGGTTTCCACCTGGTTTCCACCTGGTTTCCACCTGGTTTTGCTCTCAACCCAGTTTTGGGTCCGTCCCAGAACTTTTGGCCTCGTCAGTTTGAAATCTGTTGGTTTCCCGTTTGATGTGCCGTCTGCTTCTTGTGCTGCAGGTACGAGCGGTTTCGGTCCGGCAGATCCTCGGCTCAGAGTGTCAACAACGGGGTGAGTGGCAGCAGACGTGCCGAACGTCTCCGCCTGGCTTTTATTGAATCTTCTCTTTAAAATCACCTGTGGCCGGTTGGCTGCTCTCGGTTATTTCTTCTTATGTTTTCACATCTCATCATGGTGTGAATGATGGTCCATCAGTCAGATGAGCAGGCCCAGCCTGAGAGCCAGGCAGCTGGAACCAACCGTCACTTTCTCCTCTAAAACCTTTTAATACGTGTAGATTTATACTGAGACCAGGTTCTGCCCAGCAGGGGGCGCCACACTGGCTGGATCCAAAGTAAATGCATCCTGGTTATGGAGGCAGTATAACAATCAGGAGCTGAGCTGCTGTTCTCCATTGCAGACCTGAAACGGTCTAGTCAAAGCTCCATGCAGTTTAAGCCTCTGAATGCCTTCAATTAAAAATGGCGGCTTCTGACCGGCGCAGCCTTTGAAGGTATTCTGTTAGCCGGTTCTGTGTTTACTCTCACAGGTCGCTGTCTACTAATTAGGCAACTTGTTCAGGCTCTGGATTTTCTTTAGGGGCTTCACAGAAAAGGGGGTTGAACACAAATCCACATGAAGCTTTTCTTTCTACTTGGTATAAGTTTTCTTCAAATTAACACTAATGCACAGTTTAGTTTTGGTCTATAAAATCCCAGTAGGTCAGCAGAAGAGGGAGTGAATACTTTGGCGTGGCGCCATGAAAGATGCAGCTTCAGGCGGGATCTTCATCCAGACTGACCGTCACTCATCGTCTCTGTGCTAGCATGCTAACATTGTCCACTGTCTCTTCCTCTCTGTCCATGTGTTTCTGTGGCTAGCTGAGACAGGCAAGTATGGAAACTGTCCTCCTCTCTAAATCAGCCGCCGCATCAAAGGCAATAAAAGATGGCGGCTTCTTTAGCTTCCAGTACTTTTACCCCGTATGGCAGGAGCTCTCAAACCTCGCAGTCAACAGATTTAACCTGTGCAAAGCAAACGGCCACTGATAAAACCCGACGCGCTGCGGCTGCTGGAGGTAAAGCTCTGGGAGACGAACCGGTGCGTTAGCTTGATGCTACAGGCACAGCGACGGCTCACCATGCGGCGCCATTGGACGTGGCAGAAGCAGAGTCACATTACAGGGGCCCGTCGGCCAATCAGGAGCCAGCGCTCCATTAGTTTGTAAATGAGGGAGAAAGGAGGATTAGCTTGGGGTTAAGAAGTTCAGCGTTTGGACCGCTGGTGGCGCTCTCCTCCTGTGGTTTAACCCTCTGAGCTGCTTCCTGTCGTCGTCAGGTTGTGAGCTGCTGCCATCAGCATGTCTTCCCTTCGCCTTCCCTCATCGCCTCAAACAGGAAGTAGATCTAGGCACCAAAATAAAAGCCTGTGCACGGCCATGTTCTCTCCTCTGCTGATTCCTGCCTTAAGGGGATTCTCTTCACTTCCTGTCTCCTTTTCTGACCCTCAGTGTGTTTTCCTGCCTGACCCCCTTAAGAAGCAGCTACTTCCTGTCGCTCTCATGATTCCCTACGCTAACCACTGAGCTGTTCACCGCTGTGCATCACACCAAACTTTATGTTCTGATGATTAAAGTATTGCAGAGTGTTCCAGTTTGTCCTGAGCTTTCAGTATTGATTATTGTTTATTGATCAGGTGCTCAGTGAGGCCACAGAGGACAACCTGATTGACCTTGGACCCGGCTCGCCCGCAGTGGTCAGCAACATGCCCAGCGCCGCTCCGTCCAGCCTGCCGCCCGCCCTGAGCGGCTCTGCAGGGAGGCCCTCGTCCCCGGCCTCCCCGGCCTCCCTGGCCTCCCGCCTGGCCGGTTTAGGTCCATTTCCACCTTGTTTCTGCAGTCACACATGCAGTAATCTGCTCATATCTTTACATGTTCACAGTAACTGGAGGTTCAGACAAATTCAGTTCTGTAGAGAATCACAATCCTGGTGCTGGAATTCTGAATAGAATCCCAAATTGATTTTAGTTTGCTTAGTTTTTTGTATAATCATATCCAAACACCAGACACTGAAAGAGCCACATCTGCCAGCTGCTGCTGTAGCTCCTGGGTTTGACCACTAGGAGGCAGCAGTGCTACAGATGTAATTCATGCCGGACTTTCATTCATTCATGCACACTGAAACGATTGAAATATGTTCAGAGTCAGGGATTTATTAATTGGTAATAAATCGCAGATAAATAAAAATGAGCTAAGTCCTTCCTGATGACGGATTTTATGGGTTTTTCAGGCTTTTTGTCAGATTTTAAAGATGATTTTTGCTTTAATGTTGTGTAGCTGATCCTGTCTGCATGATGCCTGACTCTTGCTTTTTATTTCTGCGTCTCCTGCAGACGTGGGCGCCGACAGCGTCAGTAGCACTCTGAGCGCGCTCAGCAGCTGCAAGCCGGCGGCAGCGCAGGACGACTTCGACGTGTTCGCTCAGACCCGGAGCGGCGCGCTGGCAGAACCACACAGAACGTAAGAACCCGTTCACGGTTTCCCCCGCTGGAGCAGGAAGCCGCTGAAGTCTAACAGCAGCGTTTTGCTCTCAGGCCGTCAGCAGCAGACGCTGCAGCGGACGGCCCTCCACCCACGCTGGACGTCCAGCAGCCGGCTGCTGCAGGCGCGGTGAGTTGTGATGTCACTTCCTGAGCCTTTAAATGTCTCAGATTATCCTCCAATTGGAAGGATAGGAAGCTTTATTGGGAACAACAAAACATTAGTCATAAATGTTATCCCAACATTCATGACTAAATTCTTCTTCCACTGATGACTCTCTCTGACTCCACCATGAAAACATCCTGTTCATATTTTATTTCTAAGCGGCCGTCTCTCTGTTTGCTTCGTTTTGATTATTTTATACCCAGCCGTCACTTCCTGCTGGGACCAGTAAGCACACCAGTTTGGGTCCATGTCCTCCACCTCTGGACCCATTTCACCTGGTCATTCAGAATCTTAACAGTTTTGACTTTGGCTGCAGTTAATGATTATTTTAGTTTCCAATTATTCTGACAATAGAAATGTCTCATATCCTCAGGATTATTAAATTATTGTAATCCTCATAAAAGCTTAAATCTCACCTGTAATTAATTAGTTTTCTTCTGAAGTGGTTATTCGATTGTTGAAATAATCGTCAACTAATTTAGTCATTGATGAAGGAATTAAAGTCCACAGACTGTTTTTGTGAAGGAACCGAACATGAAGTCGAAACATTTTGAATTTAAGTTGAAACAAATATTTGGTGTGTAAATCTGTTGGCCTCCCCTTGTTCACACTGATCATCGTTTCCTGTTCAGTTAATAACGGTTAATCAGTAATAATCCCCAGATTATCCATAATCTGAATGGATGTTCAGATTTCCTCATGTTTGAAGGATTTTTAGCTGCAGACGTTCGGATGTCCTCCAGAGGAAAGCTCTTCATAAGATGGAAAAAATTCATTTTCTCTCATTTTACATGAAATAAGTTTAAGGTTAAATGAAAAACCTGCAGAATGTTTCTTTTTCTGTCAGATTAATTAGTTACTCCAGATGTTTTACTGTGTGGTTCTGGTTCTGACCCGTTTGGGTCAGTTTGGTCTGTTTGCTGGAGTCACACATGCAGATAGACTCACCATGAAATAAAAAGTAACTTTAACACATAATAATTACCAAACTATTATTTGAGGTGAAGTGAGCAGCGGGTGGATTAGCGGGTCGTTCCAGAAGTTCTCATCTCCATCTTCAGATTATTTTCTGTCTTTTTCTGTTATCATCTTCTTCAAACATTCATGTTGATGTGTTTTAATACGCTTCAGTTTGGTTTCTGTTTCTTTGGATGTTTATTTGTGTGTTTTTCATTTGGCGGCCTCCTGCGGCGCCCCCTGCAGGGCCAGCAGCGTCAGTCCTCTGTCATGGATGACATAGAGGAGTGGCTGAGCACCGATGTGGTGAGACGGATCACAACTTTTAGTTTTCATCCTTTTCTTTGCTTTTCCTTCTGATGAATCTCTCTGTGCAGCTGGAAAATAAAACATCTCATTTCTTTACTCACTAAGCTCAGTGTTGGTGAAGGAAACGATCCGAGAATAAAACTGATCAGCATGATGGATTAGATATCAACTCTGTCAGGTTTACATGTTTGTTTCACATCAAATGAATTAAATTCATCAAAGACCTGAAATTATTAATATTTTCTTCTGCAAACATTGATCTGATTTACAACCATAAACTTTAAGTATTTAACTGGTTTTATGTGTCAAAGTCGATTATCAGCTGGAAATCAATGGAGTTTCCTAAGGAAATCTGAAAAGTGTGGTGTGCATTTATGTTCAGCAGCTGTGAGTTACAGCTGAGTCAGAGATTCTGTAATTAGTGACTTCTGAAGACTGATGGTAAAATGTCCCAGTAATTATTGTGATAAACGATAATATTGTTGTTTTGAGATCATTTTCAACTAATATAATCATAAAATAAATAAAGTGACCAAAACCAAAAAATAAAATAAAACAAACCTGAATAAATAAAGTCAAACAACAAAACTCTTCTTGGAAACATTTTAGTCATCAGAGTGGGAATTATTAAGTTCATTTTAATTTATTAAAATATGATCTATAGATTTATTACAACCAACTATGGTATCTGTTACTTGGCTTAAATCCAAATGCACTCCACACTTTTCAGACGTTTCCCTCCAGTCGTGACGTTTCTCTGTTTTTCTGTCCGACAGAAAGGAGACGAAGGAGAGGAAGGCGTGACCAGCGAAGGTAAGATGTAGAGAGCTGGTTTCATTTCCTGTTTCCTGTTTCAGAGTCACTTAGCTTCAGTTAGCTTCGTTTAGCTTCGTTTAGCTTCATCCTAGCTCTCCTCCTTCCAGAGTTTGATAAGTTCCTGGAGGAGCGGGCCAAAGCCGCCGAGACCGGCCCGCCGTCGCCCCCCAGTGGCGCGACGCAGGGAACGCCCAGCAGGAAGAAGACGGGGAGACAGGAAGACGCTCTGCTGGCCATGTAGACCATCAGCCCCCGCCGACCCCCCTACGTCTCCGGACCAAAATGGCTGCAGCCCAGAGACGTCCAGGTCACCCACTTCCTGCTTCCTGTTTCCTACTTCCTGTTTCCAGACGTTTTCAGTAACTCTGAGGCAGGACGGCCCTCAGATCAGCGTTGGGTTTGTTTTAGCTGCTCCTCAGCAGAACCGACCCGTTTGGTTCTGTAGGACTGACCGTCCTCTCTGATGTTTGTCCTAGTCAAATCATCTCCAAGTTGGTTTGTAAATGTGTAAATGTTTGGTGTATATTTGGCTCCGTGTTTCAGAGTCGCTGGTTTAGTTTCTGTTCAGAACAAAAAGGGAAAACCCTCCATGATGCGACAGGAAGAAGAAAAGCGGGAACTTCCTGTTGATCCAACTGAAGCTGCTGGCAGGGCCGGCCCAAAGCCCCCTGGGGCTCCTGTCCCCCACCGCAGGGCCCCCTTGCATTAAATCCTGACTGTTAAAAGAAGCTGCTGCCGCAGCATTTGCTCATGCTTTGGGCCGGCTCTGCCTTCACTGTTTGTTTTGTCCTGAACTCGTTTAGAGGACCAAACGTTTAAATTTTACTTCCTGTTTCTGATTCAACTTCACACTACAGATGGAGTTTGCACATCATCAGTGTTATCAATCGTATGATTTGCTGACATCTTCAGAGGCCTGACCTTTCAACACCACATTTGTTTTCAGAAATGAGTCCCAGCGCCACAAACGAGACGTTTAGATCCCAGACCAGCGCTTAGTCGCCGTGGCAACGAACGTTTCCATTGAACTACAGAAGTAATTTATTCTCTGATCAGTATTTAAGTGTTTTTATTGAGCTGAGGATCAACTGGCATCATGTCTGGACTTTAATGTTGTTGCTTCTGTTTCTGCTGAAGAGATTCCTCCCCCTCCCCCACCCGCTGCTGCTGCTGATCAGGATTTATGTCGTTGGTTGAAATCAGACAATGAAGATGAAGGTTTTAGTCTGAAGTCACCAGAACACTAACCAACGTGAAGATTGCACTTTTTAGAGATTTACTTTGGTTTCCTGGGTTTTGTTGTCACTGGTGATTCTGGTTGCAGAGTGGAGCCGCCATGTTGGCTCTGAACTCGGAGCCGCCATGTTGGCTCTGAACTCGGAGCCGCCATGTTGGATCTGGGCTGCTCTGTGTTTCTGTTCTTTGTGTTGGTTAAATTATGCATGAACTCTAAATAAAATAATCTGTGTGATCCACATCCTTCTCCAGGTTTTTATTCCCTGTTTCCTGACCTCCACACTGACCTCGTCATCCTAAAGCTCAGCAAGAAATTAATTTAGTTCAGAAAGTCAAACTCAGATTCATTAAACTGTGAATCAGGGTTTATTATTGATCATTTTGATTATTGGTTTTCAGCAGCTGGGAACCATCAGATTCCCTCATAATGAGATTATTACAGAAAATCAATCCAAAGATTTGAACCAGGAATGTTCAGACCTGGAAGCCCCGCCCCCTCATTTCCGTATAAGGACATTCAGTTCAGATTTCTAACACACCATTTAATTGATCCTCTTCATTAATTAATTAAGTTTAAAGTTTCTGAATGCCAATATTTCTATCAAAACACTGAAATGATTTTGATCCAGAATGTGTTTGAAAAGTAAAAGTTCCTGTAATTTAATCCTGGCCGTTTCTGGTTCCTGAAGACTTTCAGGAACTAATGAACCTAAAAATGAACTCAGATCTGGTTCCAGGTCCTTGAACGGGTCTCAGGTTGGGGTGTGAATACTTCCTGTTGGGATTTGACTGGAATGTGTATGATGATGTCACGTTCTGAGCCCGCAGCATCACAGATCCTCCTCTGTGCATGAAGTTGTTTTCATTTGTTAGAAAGTCAGAGATTCTGTGATTTTTAACCAGAACAGTTTTTTGCTTTTGGTTTTTAAATCTGCACTTAAAAACTCTATGAAACAATTTTACCAACAAAGACATTTAAATCAATTTGTTTTATTCTTCATTTAAATTTCCAACATTTTCTCTACTAAACGTCCCGTTTCTCATTTTCCAAAACAAAAAATAAACTCTTCCTGCTGATCTCTAGATAAACTATTTGTTTTTGCTCATCTTATATATTTATTCAGTGTGTTTATAAATATATTCCCCATTTTTGTTCATATTCATTTTTACTGAATATTTGCTGCATTTTAAATTTGCTAAAATATATTTTTTGTGTAAGTATTGTATGACACATTTTTTAAGTTAATTTTTTATTTATCCATTTTTACTTTTATATATTCCTTTTATTTGCATTACTAAATAGTACAACATATTTAAATGATTTTTAGTTGAAAGTTTTGCAGAAGAGACCAAACCTGATCACTTAAACATCAGAACATAATCCAGATCTGGACTCTGGGCCTCCACCGGACCGGAGGCCCGTGAGGAAGACCTCTGGCTTTCTTCATCAGCCGGAAGCAGCTTTTCAGCTGGAACCTTAAGTTTGAATTGATGAACAAATATTTCTGTTTATTCCTGTAATTTTCTCCACAGCCTCGGTGAAAAGCAAGCCTAAAACAAACATCGCAGATTAAATGACCTCTTTGTGTTTATTATTTATTGTTATTAATGTTGCACATCAGTAGTTTCCCAATTTTCTGTACCTTTAGCAGAGCCGCTGTAGCCGTCAGCGGCTCATAATGAGCTCTCCCGCTGAAGCTGCTCATATCCAGACGTGAGGAAAACTGGAAGTAATTATGAGTCCCGTCAGCGGCGGAAGCAGCGCCGCTTTCTCGATGCGTCGTAGCGGCAGCTGCCACTGTGTGCACTGACTTTTCAGCCTGCAAACACTCCTGCAGCCTCCCAGCACTTTATGCTAAGTTAATTTATCCAAATATATCCACGGCAGCAACAACTGTGTTAATGGAAAGCCGCTGATCCATGAAGGCTCGGTGCCGGGCGGGTAGCTGGCGGGCAGAACCGTCAGCAGGCGGAAGGTGTGTTTAGCGGTACCTGCGGCCGGGGGAGGAGCCGCCGTCTGGGCCGTGGTATTTAAATCGGGTCAGCCGGCCTCACCCCGCGCTGTTCGCCGTTATTAGCTGCCAGTCACGGCGGAGCTGCCGCCTCCTCTCCCGGAGTCTGACTCAATCTAAAGGTTAAGCAGGAAAACGTCCCGACCGCCATGATTGATCTACTCGGCTCCCGTTTCCACGGGCTCCCCCTGCTGACGTCACGCCCGCCGTTCAGGTGTCACTCAGGCGCCACAAAGGTCAACGGAACACGAGCTCCAAGCGGGCCGAACCGGCAGAACCTCCTGCAAAGCATCATGGGCAGGGGCGCAACTACATCTGATTCAGGTGGATGCGAAAACATAAATGCCCCCCTCACCAGAAAGGTACATAAGAGTGAAGGAGCCTAGAAAACTAGAAAACATACCTCTA
>NW_006800654.1:129610-135099 GCF_000485575.1 Poecilia formosa | reverse complement strand
CCCCCCCCCCCCCCCCCACACACACACTCCCCGACACGAAGACACGTGAAAGGTAAAACTCTACATCTATCTACATTTACGGTGAGGTGGATGAAGGCACCATCGGCGCGCCGCCCCCAGACGGAGTTTTGACGCCCCCCCTGGTGCAGCGCCCCGATGCGCTGCATGCGCACTTTTTGCGCCACTGATCAGGTGATCTGAACCTCTGGGTTCATGTTTTTGCAACTACATTTTCCTATTTTCTGTTTTACTATATTTCATTTTTAGAATATTGATGATTTGGGTCATCAGAGCAGAAACAGAACAACCCGAACCTCCATGCTGGTAGAGAAACCCGCAGAACCGGGCCGAACCAGAACATTCAGAACTTTGATGGAAATAAAAGAGAAAATGATTCAATTCAAATTAAAATTTGAGTTTAACAGCATCAAGTCCAGTCAGATCAGCATTTCCTTTAAATCAGTTTTATAGAAACCAGTTTGTTTCTTTAAACTCGCATGTTTTCCAGTGTGTGCAGAAACTGCAGCATTTATTAATATAATATTTGGATTATTTTGGGGATTTTGACAAAAGTGTGAAGTTTTCTCCTCTTTTAGCCCTGAAGCTTTAAATTCATCTCATTTCTAAACATTTTCTAAATCTATGAAATTAAAGAAAATTAAAACAGAATTTTCCTTTTTCTGTTTCTGATTTAAACTCCGAGGTTTTTCCTTCACGGCAGAAACAAACATTTTCTGAGTTTCAGACATTCTGATAAGTTCTGCCGGGTTCGACCCGTTCCACGTTCACACCACAGTTTGTCTAAAATGAATATCGAATACACGTGAATATTTAAGTTACATCACAGACAGCACAGGGACTCTGAGTTCTGGACCGGTCCCGGCGCTGGTCCAGTAGAACCTCTTTGTCCTAGTCCAAGTCTCGCCTCCTGTGGCCTCAGAGAGTCCAGAAGTGCAGGTTGAGGTGCGGAGGCTCCAGAACCGGCGGTCCGGTCGGGCCAAGGCGAACCGGGCCGGCGCCGGTCCTGAACTCGGCCGACGGCGGGTCCGGAGCGGACAGGATGTAGTCGATGCTGAACTTGATCTCCGGCTCGGATTTGTGGCGGCTGGAGGTCGGCGCCAGGCGGTTCTGGAGTGGGCCGGGCCGGTCAGGGGGCAGAGGGCAGAGGGCGGAGTCGAGCTGCGGTCGCCGTGCCGACGGGTCGCGGCCCCCTGCGGGGTCCCGGAGGCCGATCTTGGCGCTCCGGCGGCGGCGACGGCGACGGAAGTTTCCGTTCTCGAAGAGGTCGAGCATCGACTCACAGCCGGCGGCGAAGGTCCAGAAGTTCCCCTTCCCCTTCTCGTTGCCCTCCGTCCGCGGAACCTGCAGCCCAGAACACACCGGTCAGAACCGGCCCGTTTTACACACACCGGTTCTGATCCGCAGTTACTTTTCCTTTAACAGAAATCAGGCAGAATCAGAATTTTTCAGGTTCTGATGGATCCGATCAGAGAACCGGTTCTCTGATCGGATCACCTTCTGGATGCTGGTCTGGATGGAGCTGAGCAGGGCGGTACCAGAGCCAACACCAGTATTAGAACCAGAACCAGAATCAGAACTGGTTCGATTCATATCGGGTTGGATCGGGTCGGTCTTATCGGGTCGGGTTGGGTCGATCTGATCGGATCGGGTCGGTACCTTGATAAAGCAGCTGTTGAGCGACAGGTTGTGCCGGATGGAGTTCTGCCAGGCCCGCTGGTTGGACCGGTAGTAGGGGAACCGCCTCATGATGAAGTCGTAGATGCCGGACAGAGTGACCCGCTGATCCGGGTTCTGCTGGATCGCCATGGCGATCAGAGCGATGTAGCTGCCACACACAGAAAAGAACCAGTTCTGACCCGGTTCTGACCCGACTGAAACCGGTTCCTTCTGTCCTGCTTCGGAGCCTCAGACGGTTTCTTGTTTTTCTCTTTAAATTTATTATTTTCGTATTTTTTTGCTGCTTAACAATAAAATAAACAGAATATCTTAATGAAGTCAGATATGAAAACGTTTCTTGCAGGTTTGATAGAAAACATAAGAACAAAATAATTGTTTGAACAGGAATCTACTCTCATCTCAATTTAATGACATTTACTGCTAATTTAATTATAATCATATTTTTCTATAGATGTTTTTGTCTTTTTGTCAACCAGAGCAGGATGTGAGTCACTCCTGCTTTTTGTATTTTACTGAAATTTAATTGATGTTTTTTTTTAACTATTAAAACTTTAATTTAATTGTTGTACAAAATAATTTTGTTTTTCCATAATATACAAATAAATCATAACTGAAGCAGATAAATATCCAACTAGTGCTGGTCATTTATTTATTTTAAATTCAATTCAATTTTAGATAAATTCAATTTTTATTTAGATATTTTTCTCAAACAGAATTTATTACAATAACAGAAGATAATTTTCATTATTTTCATTGTAGTTTAAATAAATGTAGACTGCAAAGTAATACGACTTTTATGAGAATAATAATAATAATAATAATAATAATAATAATAATAATAATAATAATAATAATAATAATAATAATAATAATAAGTCTTCCTGCCTGTAAGCGGGTCTGCATATCTTCTTGTCTTCGTCCGTCCCAGAGGACGGGTATCCGTCCCCGTCATAGTTGAAACAGTTGAACGGATAGTCGGAGTGATCGAACATGTCAGCAGCAGAACCGAACCGTCCCGACCCGAACAGAACCGAACTGACCGTCTGAAGCCCAGCAGCAGTTCTGTCCTGCTCCGCTGCCACCATGTTCTGCTCAGCCCGCTGATCCTCGGAGCTCCGCCGCTGCAGACGCCCCCCCCGCCCCCCTGCCCCCCCCCACCTCTCCTTTACCCGCCTCCTTCAGCCCAGATGGTTCCGTCCTCTGCCTGCTCCCTCCAGTCGTGTTGCAGAAGTTTGATCTCATCTTCCATTTCACCTGAAACAAGTGGGTTTTATTTTATTGGGTTTGATGTGAGCGACTGAGTGGAGCGAAAAGTTTCACCGCTGAATTCTTTGAAGCAACTGAAAAGTGTGGCATGAATCTCCATTCACCCCCTTTTACACTAATGCCGCTAAATTAAATCCAGTCACTGTCTGAGAATCTGTGACAAGATGTTCTCCATCTGAGATAAGCTGCTTTATAATCCAGACCTGCAGCAGAACCTGCAGCAGAACCTGCAGCAGGAACCGACCCGGTTCTGATGAGGCCGCCCCCATGTTGCCATGACGACCTGGGCTCCCGCTCCCTGAGATCAGCTTCAGCACTGGTGGGGTGTATGTATATATATGACCCTTTCAGAGGAATCAGCTTCAAACATCCAGTTACTGTCGGATCAGATCCTCCTCCTCCAGAACTGCTGCAGGACAGACGGTCCGGTTCTGGGTCCCGCCTCCATCCGGTCCGGTTCTGGGTGGTCCGTCGGACTCAGAGGCCTTCATGTTCTGATCTGCTGCTTTTTATAGCCTGGTTCTGAAAACAGCCGAGACGCAACAAACACCATGTTTACCTTCCTCTGTTCACTGCCACGTGTGTGTGTGTGTGTGTGTGTGCGCGCGCGCGCGTCTGGTAGACGTTTAGTCAACAACGGGAAGTTTTCTAGATTTTATCTATAATGCTCTATAATAGCTACTAATTGTTTCCGTGTCTATAAATTAGGGGATGTGTGTTTTCTAGGGCTCTTAAAGGGCCAATCAGGCGCTCCCCAGGGGGCCGGATCTTGCCGGCCCAATCAGAAGGCCCAGGCTGTTAACGGGCCAACCATAGGGCCCCTGGGGGCCGTGGAGGCCAGGAAAACAGCCTCAGGTCTGTGGGCCTCTGCGTGTGGCCCCGCTCTGCAGGACAAACTGATCCTCACTTTCTCCAGTTAGCATTAGCTGCTGTTATTTCAACTGTTAACTTTGAATTTTCTCAGATGTTTTCTCTCCATTGAACTCTTCCTGGTCTGTGTTTTGATTGGCTGGTTCCTTCCTGGAGGCGGGGCATCAGCTGACATGATGCTGCCATCACCTGATCCTAGAACAACAGAACGGACTTGATGAGACGTTCTTCCATCTGGATCAGAAACAGAAACAGATTACTCTGATGATCCGGTTCTGGGTCAGAAACGGACCGGTCCAGGTTGGCTTGTTGGTTCTGAACGAACCAATGGGTTAAAGGTGCAGGTACAAAAGTATAATATCAATATTAATATTCCGACTTTCTTTATAACACAGACAAACGGATCGGTCTCCATAGAAACGCTGGGATCTGGGATTAACTGGCTGAGCTCAAAGCATCAGGATGTTACCATGGCAACGCAACAATCAATGAGGATTTTTCTTTTCTTTACAGAGTAAACTTGTCTATAATTTAAAAAATTATTAAAAATTGTAAACAATTTTTAATGTTTTATGTTATTTATGCTGAAACTATCCAATCCAGTTCATTTTCTCATTATCAATAAAGAAATATTACATTTTACGTCTGTGTTCTGTGGTCAAATGAAATGATTTATGGGAGGCCCTGACGCTCTGGCTGGTTTGGACAGGTGTTCGGAATCTGATGAAAGCAATGACAGGAACCAGTTAGCCCAGTTAGCTAGCGAATGTTCAGATGATGGTTTATTAGATTTCTCTCATCCAGCTGCGCAGCCTGACTGCTGCTGGAAGCCCGACCAGCAGGGGGCAGCAGGGGAGCCGGAGGTCACCGTGTGAGGTCGGAGAGCCGCGATCTGATAAGCTCCACACGGCCGCTCCCATGACGGGGCTTCCTCTGGAGGCCGGCAGCGGCCATTACAGCCGTTCGCCCTGTGTGTGTGTGTGTGTGTGTTTGTGTGTGTGTTTGTGTGTGTGTGTGTGTGTGTTTGTGGCCGCTCTGTGAGGAAAGGTTATCCAAACACAGCGGATCGCTGAGAACTGTAAACATGCTAACTCACAGATCTGGGCTGGCAGCCATTTTCCCGGCCGCTACGCGGCCATCTTTGCTACCGCATTTCTGTGTGAAACTGCAGGAGGTCGCAAGGGAATGAATGACCCCTGACCTTTCACACATGATGTCAGCTTACTGCCAAAAACATCAATGGATTTTACTGGACCGGTTTAGCTTAGTGAAGAAATTATGCTAAATCAGTTTCTATGGCGATATGCGTTGCCACAGAAACTTAACCAATTAATCTCTGGTTTGAATCCAGTTTATTTCTGTAGTGCCAATTCTCAACAAATGTCATTTTACAAAAATAAATCCTTCAGTTCAATCACACACATTCCAGCTGATCATTTATTCCCTGCACAGTTATAATTATTAGTTACAATAATGAATAATTAATGTACTACACTTTTAGCTTTAAGTTGTTGAATTACATCAACTCCCCATAGAAAAACAGGCTGGACCTGTTAAAGTTTACATTTCCTCTTAATCTGACCTACAAAGTAAACTCAAAAAATAATTTATACAGTTTTTATTATGTATTTGTATACAGTTTACAAATACATAAT
>NW_006800654.1:101631-108717 GCF_000485575.1 Poecilia formosa | reverse complement strand
AATTTATCATTGTTTATTAAACTCTGAAAGCTGAGAGGCTTTGTTCATATTCTGTCCTGGAAGGCGGAAAGATGGGGCCTCCGTGTCTCGGTCTGAATTCATGTCTGTGACTCTAGACTCCGGTATCTTTCAGAGACCCTCAGAGGATTTCTCTGTTTGTTACGGCGCCCCCTGCAGGTCAGGTAGGGAAACATGACAGGCTGGCAGTAGAGCATGAAGACATTGATGATGCGAGGCATGCCACACTTTTCAGATTGACCTACTTGTCCAGGTGAAAGGCTGCGATCTCTGCGTTGTGTCTCTCAAAGTCAGAGAAGTAGAAGAAGTCAGGCGGGGTTTCCTGCTCCCGGGTCTGTCTGCAGGGGCAGAGAGAAACAAGATGGTGGACATGAGAAACACGGACACCTGCTGAGAGACGACCAGAACTGGGTCAGACCGAACAGGGTCCAACAGAACCGGGTCAGACGGATCTCGGAACCAGAGGAGCAGACGATGTGCCAACAGCTGGAGGAAGAGGAAGAGGCCCACATTCAGCCTCTTCCTGGTTTTTACAGGAAGCAGCTGATCGACAAGATAGGCTCCTCTTCCTCGGCTCCTCTTCCTCGGCTCCTCTTCCTCGGCTCCATGCTTTTTTTGCATCAGCGGTTTGATGCTGCAGATCTTCGTCCTCCTCCTCTTCCTCCTGCCATGAACTGAACCCACAGATCGCTGGTGCTCTCCTCCAGCGCCTCTCTCTCTGCTGACCTTTGACCTTCTGCAGCTAAGTCAGGAGAGGAGCCGGTTCTGACCCGTCTGGACCGAACCGGGCCGAGCAACAGATGAACTGTTCCTGATGAAACCTTTACCTTGACCTCTGATCTGCACAGAGGAAGTGACCTTTGACCCCAGCTGCTCTCCAGCTTTATTTCTCCATATAATAAAATGTTAGTTTAACCTGAACAGCTAAATGACGACAGAACAAACAAACACGGAGGGAAAATCTGAAAATGTTTTAATTTGATCTGTAAATCTGGAACAGCAACCGGTTCTGGTTCCGGTTCGACCAGAAGTGTATTATGATTCCTGGCTGGAGTTTAAGTGTTTCATTGTTCATATTGTTACTGATGTTGACAGAAACCTTTCTGAAACGTGTGGAGGAACAATGAAGCATGCACTGTAAAACACGTAGACCATCGTTGAATTGATATTTTTACTGAATCAAAAGCAGATTTCTATGGAAAAATGTTTTAGTCTGAATTAATTGTATTTTTCTATTGACTTTAAAAGTCATATGAAGTAGAAAATAAAATATTTTAATGTTTGGTTATTTTTCCTGAAGGGAACAAAAAAATTTACACTGCAAAATTTGATCACTTGTGTTTTTTTTATTAAGTATTTCTGACTAAAAAATTTTTCTTTTACTTTGACAGCAAAATAAATGAGACTATTTTTCACCTTTTCTTCTGCTTTCACTCTGACTGGAAAGAGGGAAAATAATATATTTTATTTTTACTGAAGAGATTTTCTTTCTGAAATTACAAAAATGAAGCCGAATGAAGACAAAATATTGTCAAAATGTCTACAAAACAATTTTAATGATAGAAAGTTTTACGGCTTGAATGTGAGCCGCTCAGATCTTCTGGTTTAACGTTTTAACGTTCTGTTGATGCTGATTTGTTAAGAGATGAATTATTATTTATTTGTTAAATTCACAAGATGCTCAACATTCCTCATTTCATTTTTCTGTTGGAGTTATAAAATTACTATTTCATTCAATTAACATTATTCTCATAACTTATTTTCTTATCCTGGTTATAATAACCTGTTGAATAAATGAGGAAATAAAACTTAAAATATTATTTTCCTCTCTGTTGGCTGTTTGCTTTAGAAATGAAAGAAATGAAAAAAGTATATTTTTATAGTCAGAAATACGTAACAAAAAATCACAATTGATCAAATGTATTATTCTCCCCTTCAGATAGAAAGAGGAGAAAAGCAGCTGCAGTCGTTTGTTTCTCACTGAGCTGCTAGAAGCTTCCTCCTCCTCTTCCTCAGTCAGCCGCCCTTCCTCATCAGGTGAACTGAGCATGCTCAGAGCGGCCTGCCCGCTGTAAACACATAGTTTTCTGTGGGTGGCCAGACAGTTTCTTGGCTCCACTCCCCACTCCGAGGGGCCCTGGGCCGCCGCCGGGGCGTCTGCAGACAAGCGGCCATCTTGGAAATCTACCTGAGGAAACATTTCCTGTTTCTCTGTCGCTCACTGTAGTTTTAGGAATAAAATGTTTGCTAATGCCAGATTTTTTTCCCTTTCATTTTCTACATTTATTAAACATAAATATATTTCAGTTTTTTTTTTTGTTCATTATAATTATTTACTCATAAAACAGTAAATCCAGGTTCTCATATAGATTGAATATTTTATCAGATCTATAAAGATATGTTGTTTTCTGTCTAAAATAGCTTGAGTGTCACTAGACGTTAGCTGTTAACTCAATGTTTTTCAAGCAAACAGATAAAAAGTTATGTGGAAGGAAAACGTGCCCTAGATGCAGTGTGAAGTTTCCACACTGGGGAGAAATATCATCTGCTGGTTCTGTTTGATCAAATCAATAATTCTGTTTTCAGATCTGTTAGCCTACTTCCAGTGGTCAGACTGGTTCAACCTAAACCAAACCAGTAACCAGGTGTGGAACCAGGACTCTCACTTCCACTTTCTGAATGAAACAATGAGGTTTACAGACACACCTGACCAGGTGTGAGCTTGGCAGCATCAACGTTCTGCATGGACGGGTTTCAGTCCAGTCCTGACCGTTGTGTTTCAGCTGAGCGAGAGAGAGAGAGAGAGAGACAGAGAGAGAGAGGATCTTCACCGCTCATCAGGACGTTAGCTGCTAAATCAGCTGCAGATTCAGGTTTTCCAATAAAACATTATCAGCAGAAAACAGGAGGAAGCTGAAACTGCTTACTTAGAAGCTAGTACGCTATCGCACAGCTAGCTGCTGCTGGAAGTTAGAAAAGCAGACGATAATGATCATCTGGTTGGTTTTGGCTTGAAGCTTGGTGACTGTGATAACGGCCGTTTGGCTAAAAGTGAGGAACTCTCCAGAACAGCTGCTGAGTTTCTCTGGAAACATCTGGAAAGTGAAAATCTCATCAGTTCAGCCTGAAAGAAGTCAGACAGTAAAACTTCAGCCTGAGGTTTTAAAGAGCAAACACCCACAAGCTCCATAAGAAGCCTTCACACAGCGACCCAGGTGTATGTGTTACTGTGGCTGCGTGCTTCACAGGTTAGAAATGTGACGGCCATCTTGGTCTCCAGGCAACGCAGCGACCCTTCATCTTCCTCACACCGTCAGATCCTGATGGCGCAGAGACAGCTAGCTGCTAGCTTAACTCATTCTGCCTGTCTCTCTGCAGCGCATTAGCACACGCACACACAGAGAAAGGTATGCCGTAAAAACACGCCTGATACAGACATTAGCGTCTATTCTCTCCTGATCATTAAAGTTAGCACAAGGGTGTCCAAACTTTTTGTCCTGATGGCCATAATTGTCAGGTTTCTTTTTTTGTAACATTTATGATTTTATCTGCTGAAAATGATAAACTAAAACATGCAAGATTTTATTAAAACAAACAAAATAGTTGAACATTTTTCGTTTTTTTAAACATCCAGCCAGAGTTGCTGTGGTCATATAACACCAAATTACAACAAATACAGAAACCTGGACAGCAAATAAGAAACTTTTTTTTCTGTAACATTTGTCCATCTAAAAAAATTTTTCAAAAAATGTTAACCTGTGTTTATGGGCCACACAAAATCATCCAGAGTGCCACACTTGGCCCCCGAGCCGCACTTTGGACCCCTGTACTCAGAGAATCGTCCTTTATAAAACTGTAACTTGGCCTGAATTCAAAGCTAAGAGGAAGTTACTGCCATGAACTATGCAGGTGGTTTTTCAGGCTCCATGTAAAAACAGAACTTTCTTCTACTTTCTGCAAACTGACCAAGTCCAGAGTTTTTCTAAAGAAGGCCTGAGAGAAACGCTCTGCTGGAGCAAGACGCTGTGGAGACGAGGACTGGTCTGTGGAGGACAGGCGGTTCGGTCAGCGCAGCTTTTCTCAACCTTCACCAGGCAGGAGACAGACTCCAAATGTCTCTCAGGAGAGACCTGGGTTCAGTCCAGTGTTCAGTCCAGTCCAGTCCAGTGTCCAGTCCAGTCCAGTCCAGTCCAGTCCAGTCCAGTCCTGTCCAGTCCAGTGTTTGGTTCAGAGCTCCAGCACCAGTTTGCCTCCAATCACAATAAAACTCTGTGGATGTTGAGGGGAGCAGCTGATTGCTGTGGCCCTTCAGCAGCTTGTCTGGCTCTGCTGAGAGGGAGGCTTCCACTGCGCATCGACCCGGAAGAACCCAGCCACACACACTGTTTCACACACACACACACACTCAGTCTGACCAACACGCTTGTTGATTTCTGATGACAAGACTGATGCTGCTCTCCGAGTTCGCCCTGCACCGACTGTGACGCGCAGCAGCAGCACAGGGGAAAAGCAGCTGCAGTCAGGAGGTGCAGGTGAATTTATGAATAATTCTCCAGAATGTGGCAACTGCATTTCCTCCTGTAAACCTTTTAATGTCCCAGTTTACTGTTGGTGGGACTCGGTTTAAATTGTTCATCCTTTTAGAGTCTGTAATTAACCAAAACCTATACATTTGGAAAATAAGTAACATTTTTCATTCAAAACCATTTTTTCTGCTAAATTATTGAATAAATATCATCAGCTCTGAACATCAGAGTTGTTTCATCAGATTGGAGCAAAGTTCGTTTTTCCAGCTCGGCTTCTGCCACCTGGAATAAATATGCAACGTTTGGCCTTTAAACAATCAGTTTATGATGAAACAATGATCAGAATGTTGCGCTCATGTCAAAATGGTGCTGCGTTCATGGTCCTGTCTGTAAACGGAGCGCTCTGGGTTCCTCGCTCCTCAGTCAGTTGAGCTGCAGCATCAATAATTCAGAGCACTTTGTTCCTTCAACATGAAGAAAAACATTTAAACTGAAATCCTTTCCTTTACAAAGGAAGAACAGCCGTTTGGTTCATGAATCTGAACACAGCTTGGAGATGTGATGAGGGTTTTAATGAAGCCGCTCGGGGAATCGGACGTGCTGAGATGTAAATATGCTTATACTAATAATTCAAGGTGCCTGGAAGTCTGACTGGATTTGATTGGCTGGAGAAAATGTACAGCATGACTCTGACATGCACAACGACAGGCTGGTCCAGCTGGGCCGCTTGAAGTCTTCACACTTTTCAGAAAACATGACTGTCTGACCAACACAGTGGACCAGACTGACGACGAAGCAAACCCAGAACAGAAAGGATTCCATATTTGGTCCCATTACAGCTGGGATTTTATGAGACCAAAATAAAGTGAAGAAAATGATTCATTGTTTTCAACATTTGAGTTGGTCAATCACACAAAATCCTACAAAAAATATTCAAGGTTATAGAAGAAATGTGACAAAATGTGATGAAGTTGGAGAGGTAGGAATAGTTTTTCATTCTATTTCAACTAAATATTTAGTTTGCAGTAAAAGCTCATCAGTGAAGCAGCAGGTTGAACCTTCACAGTAGAAACTGTCTCAGCTGCTGTTCTGATCGTTAGATTTGATCAATAAACACAAAAAGCTGATCTGATTCTGGGCTGAAAGCAGCCAACCTGGCAACCCGTCAACGACCCGCTGGACCACATCCCGGCTCCCAGCCGCAGCGTGACGGACAGACTGATGAAATGGTCTCTGCTGATCCAGGCCGCCATCAGATGGCTCCTGATTGGCTTGATTCTGCTCCTCTGGTCTTTCATGTGGCTGCATTAGTGACAGGAGGGGAATCAAAGCTGCCATTAACGGCGCCATTTCCTCCGCCCTCGTCACGCCGCCCGACGGGGCAACTCCGGCTTATGGAGGGGAGGGGGGGGGGGGCATTCAGCTAATGGATTTTCTCATTTCCTGGACTTGAAAGGGAGAAAACCTTCTCAGGTGTTAATGGTGGTGATTAGTTAACGCTGCATATCAGACTGGAAACATCCCTGCTGCACCCATGAAGTCAATGCATGATTATTGAAACACACAGGAAGCTAAAAACATTTTTAAAATAATGGAGCTCATTTAGAGTTACTGAGTGTACAGCAAACCCCCGCATAGTCTGCTCAATCACGGTTCACTATTTTCAACAAAGTATACCTTTTTCACAGAACCTTTCTGAAATATTCTAAAGAAATGCTTGTTAAGCTAAAATAGCTACAGGCAAAATGCTACGCTATTATCTGAGACTGTAGACATTAGCTTCTGTGTGCTCAGATGGTTTCTACTGAGCATATTAAGGTATGTTTGACCTCTATTAGCATTTTAAGAAAAGGTCTCAGGTATTTATGGATATCAGTTATTCTTTGACAAAGAAAAGGACCATGCTAGTGTTAACGTTAGCATGCTAATGCTAAAGTATGCAGCTTTTTATTTTGAATTGTTCAAAACTACAAAGGCAGTTTTATTGGATTCCATCTGCCTTAAACATATAAAACTATTGTTTAGTTTAAACAGTAAAAACGTAAAAAGTGAGCAAATCATTTCCAGACGCTGCGGCTCTGAGAACAACGCTCTGATGTCACACATTATCAGAAATTTAATGTTAATTTAGATTGTTTTTTTGTGCCGGAGTCAGTGCTTTTGAGACAGCACAATGAGTCATGGGCAAAATCATTAAATTAACTGATTTTTATCAAGGGAGAATATTTACAATCAGCAATGTCCTCCGCTTTAATCTCAGCCATGTTTATAGAAATCGAGTAAGAAATAAAGGCGCTGCGATCATTTTGTGACAGATTCCTGCTCATCCCGCATTGGAACAGCCTGGTTTAGTGGACAGACTCACCGCGCAGTAATGGCGCCTGCAGGAGCGTCGCTAGCGTTAGCGGCTAACAGGCTATGTCCAAACCAGTAAAGTATATGAATTAAGAAATCCTACAACCGCTAAAATCCATAGACATAATATAAGAGTAGACCCCGCATTGGCCGTTCCGGCGCAGGAAATACGGCGGCCATCTTGGAG
>NW_006800654.1:98047-99700 GCF_000485575.1 Poecilia formosa | reverse complement strand
GTCAGCGACAATAGGCGAGAGCGGTCCATGAGGGTCTATCCTTATATTATGTCTATGTTAAAATCTGACACCGCTCTGTTTTTGTTTACTTTTAGTGAAGGAGGAAGTTGCGCTGGTCTTCTTCAGAGGGTTTGTGTCGATTCCTTTAAAAGATTTTGCTGCAGCGCCCCCACAGGCGACGGGGGGAACAGGTTTTTCAGTTAATTTGGGTCGTTTGACTCAGTGCAGTGTGAAAACAAACTACAGCTCTGAAAATGTAACAACTGTTGCAATTTTGGTCCCCAATCGAACTGAGTCTACCGGACTATCTAGTCTGAATGCACCCTTAGTCAGCTACGTTCACACAGCAGTTGAACTGATCCATATCCGATCCGATCTGACCCATATGTGGAACTAAATCGGACCGATTCCAAAGCGTCTGCAGTCTGAACGCCCATGTCGCATTTTCCGACTTTTGGTCATCAACGTGAAACATGCGTTATTCAGCAGCAGGAGAATCCAGACGGTGAATCGAGACATCGCCTGAAAGTGATGAAAGCAGTCTGAGTCAGAGAACGCATCACATCCCAACCCCACCACTGCTGGTCCCACTCCAAACAGAACCGGGCCTGGACCGGGTCAGAACCGGGCCTGGATCAGGCCTGTCAGCAGAACTACATCAGAGAGGAATGCTGTGTTCCTCCCAACCCGTTTGCAGGGGAATTTTTGCCTTTTCCACGTTTATTTAAAGCTCTTTCATATGTTTGCTGTAACTGCAGCTGCATAATTACGGACTGAGGTTTTCTGTACTTCTGCTTGCAGCCTGGGTTCAATGAAAGCACAACCACACGCTAAAAATGCTAATCCATGGATTTCTTTGGAATATTCTCAGCACATATTTACACAGGAAGCATCGGGGAGAACGAGGAGCGTTTCACCTGCGGATGATTGACAGCAGCTGAACCTGCTGCCAGGTCTCACGCTGTTCCACAAATAAAGCCAAGAGGCTTTTTATATCCCGGCCCGCTGTGCACAATTTCATTTAACTGTGCCTCAACTTGTGAGTTTCTTTAATCAATTCTAGCTTCAAATTACCACCATCCACCACCGCGCCACTCCCCGCCATTAAACCCTTTTCTTTGTGCCGCCTCTCCGAGCACGAGCTGCAAACTGCCTGAGTAATTAGTAATGCAGCCTCCTCCAGATGCCTTCATGTCTGGATCTGAATTTATAGCCAAGACAATTAGACTAATTGGACTGTTTGGCAGCGGCGCGCCGACCCGTTCTGACTCGCAGCACCACGGCGGGCGACGGCAACGGAAAGGAAACACGTAATCGGGCAACACGGCAGAAACTTCTAACGATTTACTGATTTACTGAACGCAAATATGTGCAGATTACAGAGCAACCGTCAAAACCACAGCAAGGCAGAGCAGGGAGGAGGTCAAAGGTCAGGAAGAGTCAGAGGGTGGGAGGGCGCGGGGGGAGCGGTCCGTTCTCTACAGGTCTGGACCGGTCCGGCTCCAGGCTGCAGCTCAAGGCCGGTTGGAGGCCTCTGGTTGGTTCTGGTTGGTTGGTTGGTTGGTTGGTTGGATCATGGTTTCTGCTGATAAGCGGACCGAATGTCTGTCCTACATGATAAAAGCTCATCAGCGCCTCTGATGAGCTTTTATC
>NW_006800654.1:95169-97075 GCF_000485575.1 Poecilia formosa | reverse complement strand
CAGGAAGAATCAGAGGGGAGCGGTTCATTCTCTACAGGTCTGGACCGGTCCGGCTCCAGGCTGCAGCTCAAGGCCGGTTGGAGGCCTCTGGTTGGTTCTGGTTGGATCATGGTTTCTGCTGATAAGCGGACCGAATGTCTGTCCTACATGATAAAAGCTCATCAGCTCCTCTGATGAGCTTTTATCTTCTTTTAGCTTCTGAACGTTTCATCAGCAGAAGGAACCAGACAAACAAACTCACCTAGTTAACAGTTTATAAGGAGCAGCTGGAAGGTTTTATGGAGGAAAAACATGTTTATGAGACGAGAAACAATAAAGAGCAAATGAACATTTTCCAGAGCTGAGACAGACGGCAGGCCACGCCCCTTTCCTCTCGGCCAATCAGACGCTGTGTGTCTGTTGCAAACGAGGAGGATGGTGTGATGAAGAGGATGGATGGGTGCGGCTGGACGTTTGGAAAACAGGAAGCAGTAAAAATAAAACGAGGTGCAAACGAGACAAAAACATGCTGAAATATCCAGGAACCGTTTACAGGAAGGAAACGGAAATGAAACTCTTGAAATTAAAAAGAAGGAATTTACTGGAGAGGATTTCCATCTTCAGAACAAAAACCGATTCGTCCTGAAAGTAATTTATAACCTTGACAAATATGCAGTCTGATCTATATGTGCATATCTATATCTGTATTATAAATATCACCATATTTAGGTTTGGTTTAATCTCATTCATGTTCAGCAACAAACAAGAAATAAATTGTGACTCTGACCCCAAACCACAGACAGATGCAGCTTTACAAAATATTAATAAACAATAAATCACAAGCTGTCGGATTTTATTGGTTTAAACACAACAGAGAGCGGCTCTGCCTCTTCTACTCTGGTACCCTTTAATAAAACCCAGAACAACCAGGAGCAGCAGCAGGTAGTCCAGTCCAGACCAGACCAGACCAGTCCAGACCAGTCCAGTCCAGTCCAGACCAGTCCAGCTCAGCTCTAAATTCTAACTGGTCCTGGTGATCCAACACTGCAGAGCTCCATGGATTGTACTTTGGGTTCCTGACCCGCTCCATGGTGAGCCGAGGCTCCAAAGCTCATATTTGAGCAGGCCCTGTGTAAACACGATAAATGGGAACCCCCCCAGCCCGGCCCGACCCGGTCCGGCCCGGTCAGAGGATAGCATGTTAATCCCAGCTGTTCTCTCCTCTCTGCTGCTTTTCCTCCAAAACAACAACAACCAGCTGCAGCCGCTGCTGATCCATTTCTCTGACGTTAAGAATCTGCCAGATGCAGATTCTCCTGCCGCTGAACCAGAACAAGATTCAGAAAATAACTTAAGAACTTTTTAATCTCAGTACCTTTAAACTGCTGCATTTCTCCTTTTATGGCTAAAAACAGACAATTCACAACAGAACAGAAATCTATCAGGTTTAGGGCTGGATCAATTTATCGAGATGACTCAATTATTGAACTAATCATCAACTAAATTTGTAATAACTATCTTCCTGTTGAGCCATGTTTAATGTAAAGAAAACCAAGATGGTTGACGATGCTGCAGGAAATGATACAGCTGTAATTTCCTCACCACAGCCAATAGAAGCTCGTCTGTTTTAACAGTTAGACTCTGAATGCACCTTAAGATGGATTAATGCACACCGGAAGCCATATAAGCACTACCACAGACGCTAACCGCTACAGAAGCTAACAGCTGCAGAAGCTAACAGTCACAGATGCAAACAGTCATAGAAGCTAACAGCTGTAGAAGGTAACAGTCATAGAATCTAACAGCCATAGAAGCTAACAGCCATAGAAGCTAACAGCTGTAGAAGGTAACAGTCATAGAATCTAACAGCCATAGAAGCTAACAGCCATAGAAGCTAACAGCTGTAGAAGGTAACAGTCATAGAATC
>NW_006800654.1:87288-94380 GCF_000485575.1 Poecilia formosa | reverse complement strand
CCATAGAAGCTAACAGCTGCATATGCTAACAACCATAGAAGCTAACAACCAGAGAAGCTAACAGCTGTATATGCTAACAGCCATATGTGCTAACAACCATAGAAGCTAACAGCCATAGAAGCTAACAGCTGCATATGCTAACAACCATAGAAGCTAACAGTCAAAGAAGCTAACAGTGACACAATGAGCAGCAGGTTCAGCTCGTGGTTTCATGCCCAGACTCGGCTGGTATTTTAATCTCTCTGATCAAACTCTGTTCTCTGTTAAAGGGAAACTGCTGCAGAACCGCTCCCAGCAGCTGCTGCAGCAGCGTGGGACAGAAGTGTAATCTGCATCTGTTCTGAGGCTCAGGTCGATCCAAGTCTTCAGCTCTGAGGTTTGGTTTGTGAGGCAGCAGAAACAAAAATCCCAGCAAATCAGGGCCATCAGGAATGTTGGAAGGCGACAAGAGAACCTGGTTTTACCTCCTGGCTCATAACAATACATGGATTGTTATGATGAGCTACTACTGCCTAAAGATGTTTCTGCAAAACGTCCTAAAAGATGAGAAGCTGTTCATCTCTGTGCCTGAAGTCCAGATTTGTCCATTTCTGCTACCTGGAATGCTTCAGCGGACCGTAAATGGCCCCCGATCCACACCTTGGACTCCTTTACCTAAGCTAAAGGTGACACATTCTGAATGTGATGAAGATGGTGAAAGTCTTTCAAGTCGCAGATATGAGAGAGAGAGGCCTTCCCACTGAACCATCTGAGCGGTTTGATTCTGATTTGAGCAGCGAGGCTTCAGGTTTTTGTCCTGTTAAGGGTCTGATGGAGGCCGACTCGTGAAGTCCGGGCGGGACGGAGGAGTGGCTGGCTCTGACTGACAGCGTCTTCACCGCGAAGCAACAAGATGGCGGACGCTTCCAAAGCCAAGTTCCCGCCAAACACAGATCAGGGATCAGGAAGACTCAGGTGGGTCTGAGCGATTAATGAAGCTTCAGTTTGTCAGAAAGGAACAGAGCATGAACACGTTCCCTCTGAGACGGAGGAGGACATTAGAAAGCACCTTTGTGTGTGTGTGTGTGTGTGTGTGTGTGTGTGTGTGTGTGTGTGAGAGAGAGAGCGTCCATACACTCCATACACGCAGATGGCTGAGGAATTTGGCTTTGATATGCAGATTGGAAGTCGGCTGCAGGTGTTATCGCTCCTTCAACGCGCTGCAGCCGATAACATTCACCTGAAGGCTGAGCGATCCTATCACTATGGCGCTGCGGCGGAGGGGGGGGCCGGGGGAGCCGGGGAGGGGAGCCGGAGGGGGGGGGGTTTGATCAACGATTACTCAGGCTGATCTAATATTGATCTCTGATTGATCTGCATGTTGCCGATCCAGAAAGCTGGCTGATAGACCAGCGATCCGATGAAGCTGAGGCATCAGAACCCGGTCAGCTCCTGGTCGTTCCCTCATTCCTCTGGGTCAGACCCGATTCAGCTTATAGAACCGGATCCAGACCCAAACTGGGTTCTGTTTGGACCAAAGGTTGACACTAAGCCCCCTCCCCGACTAGTTGCTGCTGGAGCTAAAGCAGCTGCAGCCTTCAATCCGTCTCTAATGGCCGACAGGCTGAAGCTAACGGCAGAGACAGCTAGCCAGCTAATTTCAGCTGCTCTGTAAAGGTTAAAGGTCACCAGGTAAAATCCCTCTGCTGACTGTTGTTCTATTTACACCTGGAACCAAAGTTCAAATTTTCATCACATCATTTTATTTTCCTCAGAATTTCCTCCACTTGGATTTTAATCCGTGTCCAGAACCAGAACCAGAACCAGAGGTCATCACAGAGCTGATCAACATTCTGTCTTTGCAGAAGCCAAACATGATAAACTGGGTCAAAGGTCATCAGCAGTCTGTCAGCTCAGCACGCTGACAGCCAGAACCTGAGCAGAACCCGACCAGAACCTGAGCAGAACCCGACCAGGTATTGTCAGGACATTCTGCGCCCCAGTGGTTCGAAGCTGAAATGTCGGTTGTGTTTCTGTTAGATCTTATTCTTGCTGCCGTCTGCATGAGGCTTCAGCTGTGAGCCGACATGCAGGTGAACCAGGTGACCCAAAGCTGAGGGACGTTTACTGACTCATCATTCCAGCCGTTCGTCTCGTCCTAAAGTGAAAAGCAGCTTTGGGTTTCTGTTTTTCAGACAGAGTGAGACCTCTTTGCTACAGGCGTCTGCAGCGTTCTGACCTGCAGCTGATTTCCATGGATGGAAAGCACCTGTTCGCTGCAGGTAATGCATGTTGCTGCTGCAGGTAATGCATGTTGCTGCTGCAGGTAATGCATGTTGCTGCTGCAGGTAATGCATGTTGCTGCTGCAGGTAATGCATGTTGCTGCAGCAGCAGAGGATGATGATGATCATCATCATCATCATCATAATGATGGAGCCGCTTCATCAGCTGCAGGTCTGGTTGTTGTGAAACGATGAGTTCAGCTGTAACCCTCAGAAATCCTGGGCTGGGAGTCACAGAGGATTGTCTCCTCTCTCACATGGAACCACACAAATCCTTCAAGGCTAGACAGGCGCTGACTTGGACTAGACCGGTTAATGCCAGGCTAGCTGCAGGTCTGGAAGGATGGAGCAAACTTATTCATGGCAGGTGTTTCATCACACAAACAGAAATCAGAGCAGACGCATTTTGAGAAACTGACACCACAGAAAAGAAGAACTGATTTTACTTTCTGATCTTGTTCTGAAAACAAAAAACAGCCGAAGGATCGATGGTGAAAACCTTTTAGAGGCAGACTGAGGAAAAACCGACAGACGAGTCAATATTCAGCCACAGAGCAGCGAGAGTGAGAGCAGCTTCACAAAGATGGCTGATGGTCGATGGCTACCGAGACGTTCATCACATTTACCGCCTGCTGCTGCAGCTGCTGCGACGCGTCAGCATGCAGGCTGAGAGGAGACGCTGTGATGTGGAAACTCAGTTGCAGTTTGGGAAAGAGGAGACGATTAGGAGGGAGAGGATTGAAGACCAAAGTGATCAGTTGATTGTTCCAGCTGAACCCTGACCTCGAGCCAGCAAAGCTTTTTACTTTAAACAAATTCAAAACAAAAGGTTTCAGGCTGTTTCCCTCCTGATGGTCCAACTCACTCCGTTCTGTTGGTTCTCTCTCTCTCTGCTCTGAGTCAAACCAACCTGTTCCCCTCCTGGCCTGTGGGGGCGCTGCACCAAGAACCACTGAAGGAAACGACACAAAAACCTCTGAAGACACTGAGAGCTACTTCCTTCTTCACCAGATGGAGGCATCAGATTTTAGCGGCTGGAGGATTTCTCTTTAGGCTGAAGACCAGGAGCCATTTCTGCTGCTAGCGCTAGGCTAGCACGTTAGCTTTGGTTGGATTTACCCAGAATGTCCTGCACTGTAGTCCACTTCCTGCTGTTGGAGCGGTCTCTGGTCCGTTTGGCGTTCACACTCAAACTGAACCTGACCGAGGTTTGGAGGACCAGAGGTCAGAGGTCAACTAGAATTCACACGAAACAAACCAGGTGAGGATGGTCTAGTTAAAGTCCTGACCAAAATTCATTTGAAAAATCAGAAGCAAGATTTGAAAACTGATGTTCACAGAGATTGATCTGAATAAGCAGAAAAAATAATGATCAGGAAGGGAAACACAAACACACCGCGATGCATTCACTGCCCGGTCCGCCCCATTACAACACACTGAAGCCTTTGGTTGGTACATGTGCCAAATATGCATATTTTTGGCTTTTGGTCACTAGAGGGGGCTGTAGGCTCCAGTATATGAACCAATAGGTGACAGGAAGTTGACAGGTGTTGAACCCAGAAGGGCATACAAGTTTTTGGCCAGATGAACCCTCATTAACACTGTTGCCGTGTATCATGGCATAAATGGATTTTGTTCACAAATGGTTCATCTGACTGGAACAAATTTGGACTTTGGACTACAAGGAGATCTTTGGGGTTGATTTACACGCCCCCTCCTAGCTCCGCCCCTCCTAGCTCCGCTACCTCCTAGCTCCGCCCCTTCCGGTCTCTGTCCCTCATAGCCCCGCCCCATCATGGCTTCGCCCCTCCTAGCTCCGCCCCTTCCCGTTTCTGTCCCTCATGGCCCCGCCCCATCCTGGCTCCGCCCCATCCTGGCTCCGCCCCTTGCCTCCAGCCTGTCAGGATGATCTCTGGCCAGCCGCTGCGCCTCCAGCAGTAATTACAGAGTGTGTGAAAAGCTGCTCCACCTCCATGCTGCAGCAGCCGGAGGCTTCGCCCTGCACTGCTCTGGCTGCTTAACGTTAACCCTCCATTAATTCAGCACCACCACAAAACCAAGGTGACATTTAAATCCACCAATCAGGGAGGAGTTAGTATCACACAGGGCTCCTTGTTGTGTTATGACAGAAATATGACTGGTTCACAAAGGAAACGTGAATTAATGCGACTTCACAGCAGGAAGGATTTCATCATTTCTAACACGCCGCCAGTCGTATGGCGTGTTTCAGCTCTTAAAGCTTTCCAAGGTATCTTCAGCATCAAACTCTGAGCCTTCTTACTGTTTCTCTGTTTGTTTCTTTGTCCTGTTTTCTTTCCAGCTTCGTATCTGTAAACATTCAGCTTCATCTTCCATGGAGCTCTTCCTCACTTCCTGGTTAGCCAGGAAAACCTTGAAAGTAGAAACTTCCAAAAACAAGCAAAAAGCTCCAGAGATGGAATACCAACTGAGAAAGCTGGCCTTTTCTCACCTAGTCTGACCACAAAATCCAATATGGCTGCCAACACAACAACATGATAATAATAAATATGTTTCTGTTGGCCTGCTGCGGTCACAGTGACGGCCAGACTCCAGAATCAAAGCACTGCAATGACTGTTAAAGCCCAGCAGGTTTTAAAACACTTAGCTTGAAATGCTAACAGTAGTTAGCCGAGATGCTAAGCACTACAGTCAGCAGACACAAACTGCAAACATATTTTGTATCAAAATATCCAGAATGTTATGGGAAAATATTACAAACATTTAGGAACTGGAGTGTGAAAAAGTTTGTAACTTAAACATAGAGTTTAAATTTCTCCTACATATGGAGTGCAACAGAACCAACTGTTACCATCCAGCCGAGTTGCTAGCATTAACTCAAGCTGTTAGCATTAGCTCAAACTGCTAGTGTTAGCTCAAACGTCCAAAGCCTGATTTGATTCCATTGGAGGATTTTAATGAGGGTCAAAATGGCAGTAGGCATATCTTTGTGATTAATTATCTGACAGATTTCCACCTGAATACGGTCCTTTGTTTTGTGACGGTTTTGAGTTTATATCATGTTGCAACAAGTGTCTCTTGAAAGTGAGAATTTATTTTTTCAATGAAATATAAACTGTGCAAATGAAGATAAAACACAACAAATTATGATCTAATACAGTTAGCATTAGCTCAAGCTGTTAGCAGTCTGGGTTTATGTTAGCACCATCTTAGCGCCACATTAGCTCCTCCTGGATCTTAGCGGATTCAGGTTCTTCTCTTATTAAATGGATGAAGCTGCTGCTGCGTCTCTGCTGATGATTCCATTAGGTTTTCCTGAGGCAGCCTGTCGGCTCCACAGCAGGCTGCATGCGCTGTAATCTCAGGATGAGAGAATCTAATGACATGTTAGCCTGTCGCTCACTCATTCATGGCTCAAACAGGATTAGCTGCTGATGAAGCAGCTACTGTTAGCTTTGCAGCTGAATCCTGAAGGAATTATCCGTCTTTCAGTGTTAAACATGGAGAAACACTGGATGGATTTTTACTTACTCACCGTTTTCACACTCAATTCATCTTTGCAGTTTTATAATCAGTATTGCAAATCATAATATAGATCAGTGGAGCCCAAAGTGGGTCCTGGAGCTCTGGCATCCTGAATGTTTTAGTTCTCTCCCTGGTTTAACGCACCTGGATCCAGAGATGGCTGAGGAGGTTGTTACTACCAGCAGGGAGAGAATAAAACATGCAGGATACCGGGCCACCAGGACCCACTTTGGGCTCCCCTGGTATAACTTAACAAAGTTATACTAAGTTTACTAATAAACTTAGCATAACTTCATAAGGTCAGAGGTCAGACCTGCAGCTTAATGTCAAAAATGCCCCCTGAGCCTGTGGGGCCCAAGCTCCGTCCCCTGAGCCTGTGGGGCCCAGGCTCCGTCCCCTGAGCCTGTGGGGCCCAGGCTCCGCCCCCTGAGCGCGTTGAGCCCAGGCTCCGCCCCCTGAGCGCGTGGGGCCCAGGCTCCGCCCCCTGAGCGCGTGGGGCCCAAGCTCCGCCCCCTGAGCACGTGGGGCCCAGGCTCCGCCCCCTGAGCGCGTGGGGCCCAGGCTCCGCCCCCTGAGCCTGTGGGGCCCAGGCTCCGCCCCCTGAGCGTGTGGGGCCCAAGCTCCGCCCCCTGAGCGCGTGGAGCCCAGGCTCCGCCCCCTGAGCAGTGAAGCGGCAGGACTTACTTCATGGGCTTGAAGAGCGCCTGGCCGTAGTTGTGGAAGGTCATGATGAGCTTCAGCTGCGTTCCTCCAGACTTCATGGCTGTTGCAGAGAAAAGCAAAACAAATCATCGTCTTTATGCCAAACAAACAATTTTATCAGTTTAGACTCAAACAAAGAACCAAAACAATCAGATCTGGTTTCTCCAGCCAACGGCTGATTCTACAGCACAACTAGAACGAGGAAGATCTGAGGGCCGAAGACAAACTGGTTCTGATCCGGTTGTGATTTCAAACCCGTTCAATCAGCTTCAGCTGGGAGGAGATTCTAGTGCAGATTATTCCCGGCCTGGTTTACTGCTGGGCCGAACCGGGCCTAGGCTGGGTTCTGATACTGTAATCTCTGATGCGAGGAACGACTTGCTGAAGAGAAAAGTCAGGAAACGAGACACATCTCCTCCAAACAGAGCGGTGTGTGTGTGTGTGTGTGTGTGTGTGTCATGGAGGTGGCTTCCTGAACAGATAATCCTGCTGCAGATAAATGTTTAATCTGCGCTGTGGGCCAAGCGCCTTTTAGTTGTTGGCAGATAAACTGGAATCAGAATCAGTTTCTGCAGACGGGGAGTTCTCCAGGAACAGAGAGAGAGAGAGAGAGAGAGAGAGAGA
>NW_006800654.1:81615-86259 GCF_000485575.1 Poecilia formosa | reverse complement strand
TCAGCACCTTCACACAGACATGGTACAAAGCTTTCCTCCCCAGGCCTTCAAAACAACCCAAAGGTGAAGCTTGGAGAGACAACAACTTCTCTGGCTCATCCTGCCACTGATCCACTGCAGGAGAGACGATCAGGGAAGGAAACTCGTACTCATCATCCCATTGGTCAGACAGAGTACTGTTAACAGCAAACGCTCTGATGGAAACTGGCAGAGAGGCACACGTTTCTTCTTTCAGCCTTAATGCGAGTCTGTTGGACCGTATGTGCAGACTCTCCATCAGACTGGGCAGCTTCATCAGGTGACCCAGCTTCACACAGCCTGCTTCCCTCATCCTAGACCTTAGCATACCAGATGAGAGGAGCTGTGACGAGAGGAAACTGTTCTCAAACAGAGGCTCTTCAAAAACCCACATTCCAGGTGTTGCCTCAGTCTCTCTCTCAAAGGTGAGAATCTTCCAAGCGTTTAGCACAGACTGGTAAAACGGGGTGAGACCAGTCAGATCCAGAGATCCTTGTCTCAGCAGAAAGAGATGTTTATCATATCCCATAGGTCCTGCTTTCCTTAGCAGAAGACGCGCCGTGTCCAACCATGGCAGTCCAACCCCATATAACAGCTTCTGCAGAGTTTGAAGCCTGAAAGCCGCGATCCGCGACATGATGTCCATAAGTCCTTGTCCTCCCTCCTCCACAGGTAGATACAACGCAGCAGCTCTCACCCAATGACATCCAGACCAGAAAAAATCCACTAGAGTCCTTTGGAGACGTTGTATAAGAGAGGATGGCGGCGTCAACACAGTCAGTTTATGCCAGAGGGCCGAAGCAACCAAGTTATTAACTACCAAGACTCTTCCCCTGTAAGATAGCTGAGGTAGCAACCATTTCCATTTAGATAATCTGGCACACACTCTCTCCATGACACCCTCCCAGTTTCTTTCCAAAACAGCCTCTGTTCCCAAATGAACCCCCAAAATTTAAAACCCAGTGAATATTTCCTGGCAATACGGGGAGATTATTATTTTTCCATGGGCCAACTTATAAAGCAGAACTTTTCTCCCAGTTTAGCTGAAGAAGCTTTTTCATAAAGCTCTAAACAATGCTGAAGACCCATAACGTCATTCTGGTTCTTAATAAAAATGTTAATGTCGTCAGCATAAGCAGAGACTATTAAACTTGGATTATTAGGCAAACCTGGAAGAACAAGGTGAGGGTGGAGCGAAGTTTATGTAAAAGAGGTTCAACTACAATAGAGTCCAACTGTCCAGATATGGGACAGCCTGGTCTAACACCTCTCTGAACTTTAACAGGACGACTTAATCCTCCAACTTTAACAACACAAAACACTTCATTATATAATAAACNATCACTTATTTATGTTTTTAATTAGATTTGATATATTTATTTCTTCAATATTATTTTCATGTCAGTGTTAATGTCATGGTGGTGTTCAGTGACTCCATGACACTTTCAGTTTGACTCATTAGGATTTAAGAACCAGATTTGTTCTTCGTCATTTCTGTCCAGTAAAACTATTAATCTATAATCAATAGACAGGTCTATATAAAGATATAATCCATGTTTCTGTCTCATATTTGTGTGGCATTAAAAGGACCTTTAGTTTTTCCACTGAAAGCTCTGGTTTGCTCACTAAATGCCATGTGGGTGAAGTTTTATGGATGATGCTCTGATGTCCCATTCTCCTGAAGGCAGCACAGAGCTGCACCACCAGAAACACTGAAGAGAAGAAGAGCTGTGATTAATGTAGTTCCAGTTCTATCCATGTTTTAATGCTGCAGAGCTCAGCCGGTTTGCAAATAGATCAAAGTTTAAACTGGCATGTTGTTCATCTTTTATCTGGTCATTTTGTGGAATATTTAACTAGAAAATGGCACAAAATAAGAATATTTTCTCCACTCTGATTGGCTGCTGTTGGCCTACAGATTTTAACCTGAATGTTCATTACATTTTTCATAGACGCCTGTGAAAATAATTTCTATTCTCATGAGGTTTTTTGTTCTATGGGAAATTATTTTTGATGATAAATACAGAAACAAGCATAAAAATCAAAACATCTACAATAGTGATAGTAATATTAATGATAAAATAATAGTCAGAGCAAAGTAGCCTGCAGATTCTTTGGTGGGGGGGTGAGGGACCTGGATAGGAGCTGGGGGGGCGCTGGCCCAAAAAAGGTAGAGAAACACTGGTTTAGATGAAGTAACGCAGAAATAAAATGTACAGGATAATGTCACACAGATACAGCTTTAAAGAGCCCACAGAAGTTGGTTAGGGGGCGGGGCTTAGTCCCCAAAAATTCGTTAGGAGGCGGAGCTTCTTCCAGAGTATTGACGTCAGCATGAAGCTCCGCCCTCTGCTGTACCAGCTTCCTGTTCTGTCCTGCTCCTAGCTAACCGCTCTCCTCCCCCCCCAGGCAGCGGATGCTAAGCCCCGCCCACTTCCTGCAGACGGTGCTGCACATCATCCAGGTGGTGGTGAGCTACGTCCTGATGCTCGTCTTCATGACCTACAATGCCTACCTGTGCATCGCCGTGGCGGCCGGCGCCGGCATGGGCTACTTCCTGTTCAGCTGGCAGAAGGCAGTGGTGGTGGACATCACGGAGCACTGCCACTAGCTAGCTTCACCGTTGGTGACGTCGCCATGGTGACGTCCCATCATACTGTAGGTTAGCAATTAAATTTTCTTAGCCAGTCAGAGCACAGAATACCTGAGGATCACCTGATGTTTTTTGTTTGTTTTAGTGCCATGGCAACCGTAGCTAGCAGGTGGTTAGCAGAGCCACCAACCAATCACCAGACAGGGTAGATTAGCTCCATCCAGTCACATTTATTCTCCTTTTACTTCCTGTTTACATTTTTCAGATAAAAATCAAGTAAATTTTTACAGTGAATCTTATTTTAAAGATAATCTTCTGATGATTTTTCTGGCGACGCCATCGGCCTTAAAGCCGCCGCCCACTGCCTTACCTGACGGGCTCCATGATGCCTGTCGCCATGGAGACGGACAGGCCTCAGTGTTGTAGTTTTAGCCAAGTAAGGATCAATTATTGAGCTGCTGTTTTTATTACTGAGGTGGGCGGAGCTAAATGTGGACCAATGAGATTGCAGGAATGTTAGTGAGGCCTCAGTCCTGCTCAGGGAGCCTCTGATTGGCTACTTTACCTGAAGGAGGGGGCTGGGGGGGGCAAAGATGGAGGGAAAGCACATTAAAACACTAAATGTCAAAGGTCATGTTCACCTCTGTGTTTGATGTTATTGATTAGTTTTCATCGATCAAAGTTTACTGATCAGAAGTTGACCTGATTGGCCTCAACAGCGCCCCCTACGCCAGCTGATGAAGGTCGTCTGTGTGATGTTCAATATTGTGAAGGAAACTTTTACTGTTTGAATTTAAACATCTGCGAAGCTGGAAAAAATAAACTCAATAAAGAAGCAAAGTCCCAGAGTCCGTCTGTTCAGAACTGCACCGGGTCGGAACCGGCAGAACGGGTCAGAACTTTTGGAGAGTTGGGTTTCTACCAGAGTTGCCTTCTTGTTTTCCAGCTTCTTTAAGGCTCAACAGCCTGATAAGGAAGGGTTAGGTTCTGTTCTGGTTCTGTTCTGGTTCTGACTGTGTAACCTCTGGAGATGATAATGGAAAGAGGGATTCTTCATAGAATCAAGAAAATTATGGCCGACCTCCTCTTCATCAGAGTGTCTTCAGTCAGAGGCTTCTGCAGGGTCGCTGCAGCACAGGCAGCTACAGGAGATCCTTCCTGCCAACAGCAATAACTCTGAAGAGTCTAGATTAAAGAGTTACAACATTTAATTTCCCTTTGGGATTAATAAAGTATTTTTATTTATTTAAACTTAAATTCAGGACGACTCCCAGGAGACATGACTGGAAGAAGATCAAGTTCTGGAAAATATTGACTTTAAAATTAATTTTAATGAGAAAAAGTGAGAAAAAAAAAGATGATCAGAAAACAAGTTTTTGTAAGTTGCATTTCACGCAAACAGATTTTGGTTCAAACCGGAAGTCCTCAGCAAGACCCGACCTGTTCACCGGAGGAGATCCAGAACCGGTTGGACAGTTTGAACGGTTCTGAATCGGTATCGGCTCTGAGGGAAATGATCCGGGTCAGCAGGAGGTTGGAGTGGTTCCTCTGAACTGTTCTCTTTTCTGTTGCTTAAAAACGAGGTTGGGTTTAAAAGAGAACATTCAGACAGAACCAACAGAACCACAACAATCTGGTCCAACATTCAGTCTGTTGGGTTTCATGTCGGCTAACTGAGGTTCTGGTTCTGACTCAAATGGGATGAATATTAATGCTAAAAGCCAAGAAGCATTTTCCTTCCAGTTCTGCTCTGCTGTGTTCTGGTCCTTCATAGAAGGTCCAATTAACCAGAATGGAGGTTCTGGCTGGACCGTCGGAACCAGCTGTGGACCTTCCTGTCAGCCTGAGGAGAATCTGGCAATGAACAACATAAATATCAGAAATTAATTATAAGCATCCAGATCTACTGAAGGCAGCATATGATGCAGCATCGATGTGAGCATGCGCATTACCACAAGGTAGGACGGGTAGTCAGAACCATAGACATAATATAAGAGTAGACCCCGCATTGGCCGCTCCGGCGCAGGAAATAC
>NW_006800654.1:72777-80518 GCF_000485575.1 Poecilia formosa | reverse complement strand
GTATTTCCTGCGCCGGAGCGGCCAATGCGGGGTCTACTCTTATATTATGTCTATGGTTAGTACGGCTCAGCGCTCCATGAGGGGTCTACGTATTTATGTCTATGGTCAGAACACCTCGCTCGGTTCCTCGGGTTAAATCCCTCTGCCGGACAGCAGGGGGCAGCACCCATCCCTCGGTCCTCCAGCTGCCGGAAGTGCAACGGTAACGAGTGTTTCCGGTGGTAGGAGTGTGTTTTGCAGCGGGTCAGCTCGGTTCGGTCCATCAGGTCCTTCAGGTTCTCCTTCGGTTCGACTTCAGCCTCCCCTCCGGCCCTCGGTCCCGGTCCACGCCCGCCTCTGCGCTCTGATCCGCGGTTCTCTCTCGGTCCTTGTTCCTCATGGCCTCCAGAAGGCCGGACAGTTTCGACGGGTACGGGTTCCGGAGCGACCAGTACGGAGCTGGATACCCGCCCCGGAGCTCCGGGCCCGCCAGCGGGATCTCCGGGGAGCTGCAGCAGCACCAGTGGGTCACCAGCCCGCCGGACATCCCGGGCAGCCGGAACCTCCATCCCGGGGAGCGGACGCCGCTGTACGAGGAGGCCGAGCCGGGGTCCCGCTGGGAGGCTCCGCATGCCGCGGGCGTTCCTCCAGGTAGGTCGGTGTTCTGGCTGGGGTTCCGTGAAGGCATCATCGCATGAACGTAGTGAAGAGCTACGGTAAATCAGAGGTCAGGTTGCCATGGTAACCGAGCTTCAGATGGACTGAACGTTCCGATAGGTTCTGCTTATAAACGGTGTGAGCTGTGATGTCATCGCGATGACGTCATGTCGGGTCTCCTCTGTTTCAGAGCAGCTGAACCGGTTCGCTGGGTTCGGGATCGGATTGGTCAGGTCAGAGTTCATCTGCTTCCATTGGTCGCTGTTTTTAGTTCAGAGTGAGAGTCCTGTCCATAGACAAGCTGCGGTGGCCCACAGGTTCTGGTTCTGATGGTTCTGTAGGTCCATCAGAACATTCAGTCTTTGTTTAACTGGACCCCTCAGATCTGGTTCTGGTTCTGAACCAGAACCAGATCTGAGGAGCCGACAGCTGGACCCCCTGACCCGGTGTGTCTGTGTGTCTGTGAGCAGTCTGTTCACGGAGAACGTCTTGGCCCATCCCTGCATCGTGTTTCGGCGCCAGTGCCAGGTACGACCAGCTGGTCAGCAGCACCTCAGGTCACATGGTGTCTGTGCTTAGCTCTGATTGGCTGTCTGTCTCAGGTCAACTACCACGGCCGCTGCTACCACCTGACCCCGTTCAGCGCCGTCAGCGTCATGTACGCCATCACCAAGGCCCAGGTGAGCTGATCTGGGTCCTGATTGGTGGCCGAGGGATCATGTGACCAATCAGAGGCCTGCTCTGTCTGCAGGGGCTGAAGGCTCTGTGGAAGGGCATGGGCAGCACCTTCATCGTCCACGGCATCGCTCTGGGCGCGGAGGGCGTCATCAGCGAGTTCACGCCGTTACCACGGTAACCACCCAGCTGCCAAGCGCTGCTGAGGTTCTGCTGAGGTTCTGGTTCTGATTCTGCTGCTCCGTTCCTGCAGGGAGCTTCCTCACAGCTGGAGCTGGAAGCAGCTGGCCGGACACCTGCTGCTCAAAGGGTCGGTACTGCCGGGCCGGGTCGGGTCGGGTCGGGTTGGGAGATTCTGCTGGGCCAGACTGGAGGACCACACTGGTTCCAGTCATTAACTCCGAATGCTGAGCTCCAGCAGCCAATGAAATCGCTCGCAGCACCTGATTGGTCGTCTTGGTCAGAGGGAAACTGATCGCTGCTGAAACTCGAGACGGAGTCCTGTAGCAGTCTGTGTTACTGCCAGTTAGACTGAGCCTCTGACTGAAGGCACAGAAGCTCGTCTTTCACTGTAACACGAATTGGTCAGCATTCGGTTTCGATCTCATCCCAGTTCTGACCCGGCCCGTTTCCCGGGTCCAGCCTGCTTCAGAACTCTTTGGTAGAGAAAGTTTTCACCAGTTTCACTGAGCTAGCCTGTCTGTGTCCTGCAGGCTAACCGCTGTGGTGGCGCTACCGTTCTACTGCGCTAGCCTCATCGAGACCGTCCAGGTGAGTGCTTACCTGACCCCAGCCGTCACCAAGGAGACCAACGCTTCACTTCCTGTAGCAGCGGGTGACTAAGGTGTAACGGGTTGTTCAGGTCCCGTCCTGACCTCTGACCCCATCCTGACCTCTGTCCCCAGAGTGAAATCGTCCGGGACGAGTCGTCGTCCGGTCTGCTGGACTGCGTCCGTGAGGGTCTGACGCGGCTGCTGGGCGTCGGCGCCCCTCACAGCCGCCGCCTGCTTCCTCTCAGCTACCTGCTGCTTCCTGTGGCCGCCCACGCCATCCTGCGCTACGCGGTGGCGGCCTCCGTCCAGCGGGCGGTGCTGTGGCTGCACCAGCGCGGCGGGAAGCGGCGCCCGGTCCCGTCCGACCCGCTGGACGCCTACTTCCCGGAGCTGGCAGCGGCATGGGCGGGGTCTCTGGCGGCGGACGTGCTGCTGTTCCCCCTGGAGACGGCGCTGCACCGCCTTAGCCTGCAGGGGACGCGCACCATCATTGACGCCACGGACGGGGCGGAGGCGGCGGGGAGCGGCGGCAGCCCGCTGGTGCTGCCGGTCAACACGCAGTACGACGGCCTGGCGGACTGCCTGCACGCCATCCGGAAGAAGGAAGGCGCCGCCGGCTTCTACCGTGGCTTCGGCGCGCTGCTGGCGCAGTACTCGCTGCACGGCGCGCTGCTGGCCGCCGCCAGGACGCTGCTCAGAGTCGTGCTGCTGGACGCCAAGGCCTGCTGAGGCGTCGCCATGGAGACGCCATGATTGCAGGACTTTGGCTGGCTGGTAATTGGCTGATAATCTGCACACTGGAGGTTGATCGTGTGCCTGATTACATCATTTCCGCATCCTCTCCTCTATCACCATGGAAACCATTTGTTGACTTAGATTCTGTCTTCCTATTGGCTGCTGGAAAACGAACCTGATGTAAACAAGCGATCCGCCCAGCAGATTCTGTGTATAAAAGTGTAAAAAATGAGATGTTGTCTGTGAAAATGTAGATTCAGATTAAATTATTTGTGATTCGTTGATAAAAACTGAATTTTCCTCCTGAAGAATTTAAAATAAATCTTGTCAGGTGTTAACCTGCGAAACAAACTCTTCTTCTTCCACACACTTACAGTGAAGCATTCAACTGAACCTTTTCCAACAATAAACAAACAAACAGAACCGGGACGAACCGAGAGTGGAGCTTTTCCACCAAGCTCAGCATTTGGTGGAAATAAACCCGATAAATGCAGAGAAAGATTCAGTTGATAAAAATTGAAAGAGAATTGAGAGATAAAATGGATATGAAGAATAAATAACTACAGTACGCAGAGGATGAACATTGTCAAGTTTTTCTTCCTAGGAATGTTCTGTTGAATATGTAGACATATTCAAGATGTTCAAGTAGTTTAATAACTCCTAAATGTATTTTATTTGTTTTACATTGATTACAGTAAATCGTTCTGCAGACAGACCAAAAAGGAAGCAGCGGTGCACTGATTGCAGTTTTCTGGCCAATCACTGATCTTTAAAAGACCTGCTGATTTGCTTTGTTTGTGCAAAATATAGTGGAAAAAGTCACCAAGTTGGTGTGACTGTTGTAAACTGTGCAAATAGAGAGTTGACCTGGTCTGTCTTGGCAGAGCAACAGGAGACGGTGGCTGGTCACTGCAGAGGCCCCACAGTGGCTCAGGCTCAGGGGGCCACTTTTAATTTTATTTTGGTAGTTTTACCAACATATGTTTTACTTTTACTTGAGTAATATTACTCTGAAATACGGCTGCTTTAAAAAAAATTAAAGCTCAAAATAAAACTGTAGAAATGAAACCTGTGGAGCATAAAAGTATCGCTGCTCTTACTGGAGGAAAACTGGATCAAAGAAAACGTTTTCAATGGGTCCCAATCAGAGAGTGAGACCTCCTGTCTCTACACCAGCTTTGAGGCTAACAGCTGTTTAGCTAGTTATTTATTCATAGCTCCGCTCTCGGTTCTTCCCGGTTCTGTTTGTTTGCCTCTCATTGTTTATAGTCATGTAATTAACTGACTTTATTTATCACTGTGACAGACGCCATTTTTATCATCAAAGGGACGGAAACGTGTCTCACCAAAATGTTTTCCCCTCGGGGCGGAACCAATGTTCTGTCCTGCTCTGTTTCCAGTCGGACAGAGTTTCTCGGCGCTCCTCCATGTGTGAGCTGGGCTCGCGCTCCGCTCTCGGTTCTTCCCGGTTCTGTTTGTTTGTTTATTGTTTATTAACGGGACTGTGAACATGCCGCGCACCGGAAGCGCCCTGTTCTCCGGGTTCCGGGTTCTGGGTCTCTACTCCAACCACGTGCCGCACGCGCTCCGGTACCACCAGAAGCACCGGGAATTCTACGTGGTGACGTCAGTGGGAAAAAGCTTCCACACGTTTAACGTAAGATAAAAGTGATCGATGCTGATTATTGGAGTTTAATCTGACGGTGATCCGTAACTATTAGCAACCAACCAGAGGAGAGGGGTGACGTCACAGTGGGAGCATGGATGGTGGTTGAATGGTTGGATGATGGCTGGATGGATCAATAGCTGGTTGGATGTTTGTCAGATGGCTAGCGATGATGTCACAGCTCACCTATCTACCTGATTGGTTGAGTTATGGTGGGATGCTGGTTGGATGTTGGTGGTTGGTTGTATGCTGGTCAGATGGCTAGTGATGATGTCACAGCTCACCTGTCCTGGTTTCCTGCAGGTGAGCCGCCTGGGGATCGTTTGTGTCAGTGAGTATTGGAACTTTACGCTGATGATGCGACAGATCGATTCCCTCTGATTGGCTGTGGTGTAACACTGTGGTCGCGTAGGTAACAGCCTGCCCGATGACATCACGTGTCTGGCGGCGGACCGGATGCTGGTGTTCGCCGCCAGCGGAACGACTGTCTGTGCCTTCGCCAGGAATAAAGAGGCAGGAGAACTTCCTGTTCGCCGCCAACTGCTGGTTCGCTTTCTGGCTCTCCATAAAGTTCTTTTTGAATCTCCACCCAGGTGGTGATGCGTTACCATGGACATAAACAGGAAGTGCGGCTGCTGCTGCCGCTGGGCGACCATCTAGTCTCCGCCGACAGCGGTGGTGATGTCATCGTGTGGGACGTACAGGGAGGAGGTGAGCAGAGGGGGCGGGGCTTCAGTCCTCACCTGAGCTAGTTTCATTCATGGTTTGCTTTGTGGCCCGCAGACATCTACCTGCAGCTGAACTTTGACCCAGGGACCTTTGACGTGTCGGCCATGATGCACCCGAGCACGTACCTGAACAAGGTGCTGCTGGGCAGCCGCCAGGGGGCGCTGCAGTTGTGGAACATCAGGACCAGGTGGGGGCGCCGCCACTACTCTGCTGCCACGTACTGTGTTGTCATGGCGATGCTCACCGGCCTCCTTTTCCTCCTCAGTAAGCTGCTGTTCACGTTTCCCGGCTGGTCGGCGGCAGTCACCGTCCTGCAGCAGGTCAGAGGTTGGCTGCTTGATCCTGATTGGTCGGTGGTCTGTGGGGGTGGGGCTTGGTTTTGGTTCTACTGAATGTAATCTGTTACTGTTTCACAATGGCTAACATGAAGCTCAGCGCTGTTCGCGTTTCTAATGTTGAGTGGTGACTAATGAAGTTTTCTAGAGAGGTAATGCTTGCAGCCGTTGTCGTGTCCATCTGCTTCCTCCCCAGAGTCCAGCAGTGGACGTGGTGGGCGTCGGCACGGCAACCGGACACATCATCATCCACAACATCCGCCTGGATGAGACGCTGATGAGCTTCACGCAGGACTGGGGACCAATCAGCACGCTGGCTTTCAGGACAGGTAGGCTCACCTGAGCGGGTCCAGTAGCTGGTCCGCTAGCATCCGTTAGCGAGTCTGTTAGCTAACAGACACGGAACAGCTAACGCTAGCATCCGTTAGCTGGTCGGTTAGCCTCCAATTTAGCGTCTGTTAGCATTAGAGGGTCTGTAAACGTCTGTTAGCATCCATTAGCGGGTCTTTTAGCATTAGTGGATCTGTTAGCACTAAAGATGTGCTGATCAGGTTTTTTCCTGCCGATTCCGATTCCGATCACATAATTATTCTTTTTTTAATCATAGCCACTACCGGTTACATTATGTGGAAAAAGGAACCATGAATTCACCTTAATTTAGACAAAAACTTGTTTTTAATAACTTTTTCCAAGAACAAAACAAAACAGGCATTGTGAAAATTGTACTGCTATAGTAATACCATCTTTAACAGACTGAAAACACATGGAGGCTCTGAAGAGGCTAAATAATAATAAGAGTTTAAATAAAACCTCTCAACATTACCAACAAATTCAAGTATAAAACTTAACATTCAAAGGCAAAAACAGGATCCATTACAATAAACAATCCAGAGTTACTGAATGAAAACTTCCTGTTAGCATGGCGGCTAGCTGGTTACTGCTAGCTCTGATTGGCTGTTTCTGACTGAGCGGAGTAATTATGCAGAACAGGGAGGAGATCGATTATTTTTTTTAGAGATTATCTGTCTCATTTTAGGACAGCAAAGTCAGGTTAAGATGCTGCAGCTTTAAACAGGTTCGGTGTGAGAGTCACCACCAGGTGGAGCAGAAGCGAAGCTCCGTCTGTCAGATATTACTACCTGTAGCGTAGCAGCGGTTCAACAGGAGAGCAGAACCAGCGTCTTACATCGCAGCTCGAAGACTTAAATAACTTTGCGGGTTATTTGTTTAGCTTTCTGCTAATAATCCGGGTGTGTTTGTGTCGGTTTGTGTGATCGGCTATCACTGATCACACACTTTTTCATGGAAATCGGCCGATTATGATCGGTGGCCGACTGATCGGCACACCTCTAGTTAGCACGTCCATTAGCACCTGCTGGCAGATCTGTTAGCATTATCGGGTCCAAGCATTCCAGGTGTTCTGCTCTCCCCCAGACGGGCCTCCCATCATGGCGTCTGGCAGTCCGCAGGGACACATTGCATTGTGGGACTTGGAGCGTCAGCAGCTGGTCGCCCAGCAGAGACACGCCCACCGAACTGCAGTTGCCGCGGCGACGTTCCTTCATGGAGAGCCGCTGCTGGTAACCAACGGAGCTGACAACGCTATCAAGGTAAGCGACCTGAAGTGGCCAGTTGCTCAGTTTTGCATACTTTGACCTTTAACCTTTGTCTTCATCAGGTCTGGATATTTGACCAGGAGGGCAGCGGGGCCAGACTGCTCAGGTGCCGGCAGGGCCACAGCGCTCCGCCCACCACCATCCATCACCATGGCAACGATGGGAAGAACATCCTGAGCGCAGGTAAGAGAACCAGCTGGTTCCCAGTCAGGTTCCCAGTCTCACCAGAGCCTCTGCTGCCCCCCGCAGGTCAGGACGGCTCCCTGCAGTCCTTCTCCACCGTCCATGAGCGTTTCAACAAGAACATGGGTCACGGTCAGTCCAACACCATGAGCCTCTCCTGGGTCTCCTGGTTGCCATGGTTATAGTTCGCTGGTTCTACAGCAAATGCTTTTCTGTTTCAGGATCCATCAGCAAGAAGAAAGAGAAGAAGAAGAAAAAAGGGTTGGCCTACGAAGAGCTGCGACTTCCTGCTGTCACAGTGCTGGCCTCAGGTGGGTTTTACCTGGGAGCTAATGGGGGCTAATAACGGCTAATGGTGGCTAATGACGGCCAATGGTGGCTAATGACGGCCAA
>NW_006800654.1:66833-72199 GCF_000485575.1 Poecilia formosa | reverse complement strand
AAAATGTCGACGATGTGGATGAATTGAAACATGGCTTCTTTCCTCCTGATAACCCCGCCCCTGTCCCATCATCAACTCGGCCGTGACTCTTGGCTCCGCCCTGTTTTTTTCTAAATATTAGAAGGGGGTTAGTTACAATAATTACATTTATCCTCCCTCTCTCTCGCTCGCCCCCCCTCTCCAGCCGTCACTCGCCAGTCGGACTGGGACGGCGTCGTGGCGCTCCACCGCGGCCGCCTCGCCGCCTCCACCTGGAACTACCACAGGTGCACCATGGGAGCTCACCACCTGAAGCCTCCTGCTGTCAGGAAGAATGCTGTTGCCACGGTAACGGCGTGACATCAATACCTGCCACTGTGTGTTTAAGCCCCACCCCTGTTGGTTTACCGAATGACTTCCTGTCTTTCCAGGCTGTTGACATCACTTCCTGTGGGAACTTCGCTGTGATTGGCTCGTCCTGTGGACGTGTGGACGTCTACAACCTGCAGTCTGGTCTGCACCGTGGTTGCTATGGTGACGAGGAGAAAGGTGAGCCTGGTCCGTCTGATTGGTCGGCCAAATGCCTGTCCCTTTAACCCCGCCCCCTGTCCTGCAGCGCACAGCGGCGTGGTGCGAGGCCTCGCCACGGATACACTGAACCAGCTGACTGTCAGCTGCGGCTCTGATTGGCTGCTGAAGTTCTGGCGCTTTAAGACAAGAAAACAGGAAGTGGTTCTGAAGCTGAGCGCCGCGCCGGCGATCCTGAGGCTTCACAGAGACAGGTTAGACAGGAACTGAGCATGCTCAGTGCGCCCCTCTGCGCCCGCTCACTGACCCGTCCCCCTGCTTCTCCAGTGGGATGGTCGCCATGGCGATGGACGACTTCACTCTGGTGGTGGTGGACATGGAAACCAAACGGATCGTCAGGAAGTTCGCAGGTCACCATGGCAACATCACTGACATGGTGGGTAGCTGCTGATAACTGATTGGTTCTGGTTGGTTCTGGTTGGTTCTGACTCGCTGTCTTCTTTTGTCCTCCATCTTGGCTTCCTCCTAAGACCTTCAGCCCAGATGGCCGCTGGCTAGTTACCACGGCGATGGACTGCACCATCAGGACCTGGGACCTCCCCTCTGGCAGGTGAGCTGTGACATCATCGACTAGAAGCAGGAAGCCCCGCCCTCTCGTTAATTGATGGTGTTCCTCTCTCCTCAGTCTGGTAGACTGCTTCCTGGTTGCCATGGCGCCGGTTGGCGTTTCCATGTCGCCGACTGGAGACTTCCTGGCGACAGCACATGTGGACAGTCTGGGCGTTTACCTCTGGTGTGGACCAATCACAGAGCAGCGTCTGGTTGGGTCTGGTTTCAGCCAATCACAGTCCAGCTCTTCTTCTCCAGGACCAATAGGAGCCTGTGTGGGCCGGTGGGGCTCCGCCCCCTCCCAGCTGACTACCAACCAGAGGAGGAGACGCTGCCCAGCGCCGCCGCCGCCCTGACTGAACAGGAAGTGACCTCAGAGGAGCCTGATGATGCGTTCCAGTCAGCTGAGCAACTGGGGGCGGAGCTTGTGACACTGTCGCTGATGCCCGAGTCTCGGTGGAAAAGTCTGCTGCACCTGGACGCCATCAAGGTGAGCTGGGTGGTGACGGCTGCAGGTGAGATCAGGTCACCCCTCCCTCACCTGTCGTTGCTGCTTACAGAGGAGGAACAGACCGCTTGCGCCCCCTGCTGCTCCGCCCTCCGCCCCCTTCTTCCTGCCAACACGTCCTGGTCTGACGCCTCAGTTCGCGTTGCCCTCGACAACCAAGGAGGACTCACAGGTAAGCCAATCAGAGGCCAGCCCCTCCCCAGCCTGTTTCTGTTACGTGAGCCAGGGTGTCTAAATGTGCTTCCTGTCAGTCTAAGGTGCTGCCATGGGGTTCGCTGACGCAGAGGTCAGAGTTCGCAGTGGCTCTGGAGTTGGCTCTGGACACCGGATCATGTGAGTCTATCTTTTCCCTTCAAATTAAAAGCATCATTCTAACTAACTTCAATTTGAGTTTTATTTGAATTAAATTTGAGATTTTAGTAACTAAAACTAAAAATATATATTTTTTTCAGTTAGACTCAGTGCTTTTATTTTGATAATCTGTGGTGAACTTCCTGTATCCATGCTCCTAGTCGATGGGCCGCTGAGGCTCCTGAAGGATTGTGGGCCGGCGGGCGTTTCCGTGGAGCTCACCTGTCTGACGTCAGAAGGGGGCGGAGCCAACAGCCTCCTGCTTGCCTTCATCCAGATGGTGGACAGCATGCTGGCCAGTGGGCGGGACTTCGACCTGGCTCACGCTTACCTGGCTCTGTTCTTGAAGGTGAGCCAGTCGGAGCACAGCTTCAGACTTTTATTGTGAAGGAGCCCCAGCTTCCTGTTTACCGGCAGCTTTGTTTTTGTTTTCAGCTCCATCTGCGCACGTTGTCACAGGACGCTGTTGCTATGGAGACGTTGCTCCGCCTTTCCTCCAGACTGGAGTCTGGGTGGGCGGAGCTTCAAGCATCGTTCAACCAATCACTGTGTCTGCTGTCGTACACAAAGAGCGCACTGCTGTGACACACACACACACACAGTTTGTACCTGAATAAAGTGTTTCCTGTTTCTGCTGTGGCTGGTCGTTGCTCTGTGATCGATTGATCTGGGCTGATGAATCTCATCTGCAGAGGTCAGAGCGCCGCGCTGATATAAATGATATCATGAAACAAAGACCATCATCATCATCATCGGCAGGGGTGGCCAAGTCCAGTCCTCGAGAGCCACCATCCTGCAACTTTCAGATGCATCCCTGCTTCAACACACCTGAATCAAATGAATGGCTCGTTATCAGGCCTTTGTAGAGCTGATCCCGGTCTGTTGGAGTAAGGATACTTCTAAAACTTGCAGGATGGTGGCTCTCGAGGATTGGACTTGGCCACCCCTGATCATCGGTTTCATCTATTGATCTTCTGTAATCAGCAGCTTCCTGCCTGGTGGGAAGTGAAACAGAAACTGATTCCATTTTTGTCTGGTTTATGGTTTAGGGTTAAATTTTATGATCAGTTTATTGTTCATTTCTTCTGGGTCAATGCACATGGCCTCATAGTGATCAGAGCTGGTTTCCATCTGGGGGAAGCCTCAGTATGAATACATTACAGTTAACAGGACTCCTGTTTCTATCTAGAAAAACATCTGGTTTCAAATTTAAAATAATAAAAGTGGTACAGCTCAAGACGTTCAGCTTCCATGAGCAGCAGGAGTTTGTTCATGTTTATTGGCTCCTGGTATTTAGTTTATCGATGGAGTTTTATCAGACCAGATAGAAATAAGTTAATCAGAGCCGTAAATATCTGAAAATATGTAAATGTTTCTAGAGTCTCCTGGACTGACGACAGGAAACTGATCATAAAGGCAATAATTAATTGTTCTGATTAAAATCTAACAGAATTATGCCAGCAGCTGGATTTCTAACATTTCTATCTGCTCTGAAAAGGTGTGACCTTTGACCTATTACCACCTGTCTCAGATCAAGCCAGACGCCACCCGCCGGTTGCCCCTGGTAACAGGAAGTCCTGAGGTTATTGATCATCTGTTGGTAATTGATAGAAAAGTGAACACAGTTTTCTGTAATCAGAATCAAATAACCGCCACGGATCTGAATATAAATATAATATTTTATCCATTTACTTTTTATTCGCCTCGTTGTTGAGTTTTCAGTTTTAATATCGTGATTCTGCTGCTTTTTTACCTCTAAAACATGCTGGATTATTACGGTGGCCGACAGGTGCAAACGCGCAGCAACAGAGAAAGATGCAAAAAAAGAGACACAAATTGAGGGAGCCCCCCAGGGGACATGGGGATTTTTTTTCTTTTGCGTTCCCTCGCAATAATCTGCTGATCAGTTCATGCGGCCTAGTTGATACTGTAAGCCTTTCTTACGGTGGCCGCCGCACGTTCTGCTTTAATACAAGCTTATAAGGTTTTTCCATGGACTATTTCTGAGTTACTATCGCGGGGTAATCAGTCATCTGACAGTTCTGATTGTGCCTCTGCTGTGTTCGTCTGAATGGTTTAAAGGGCTGCTTTAAACCATTCATGATCAGTCCATGCGACAATTATGTCGCACGAACTTAAAAAAGATCCCCATGTCTCTGGATGGCTCCATAAAATGCAGCAAACAAAATAAAAGATGCAAATAAAAAAGTGCTGCAAACGGAAGTGGTCCAGACCAGCAGAGGGAGTCGAACAAAAAACAGCTGTGTCCAAATTTAGGGTTTGCATCCTTTAAAACCATAGACATAATATATTATGTCTATGTTTAAAACGGGTGTTCAGAAAAGCAGCAACGGCTGTAGGCTCTTGTTAGAAAATAACAGAAACTTTTTAAGATAATCTCAGTTTGCTTTCAGAGCGGGGGCTGAAAACCAAGGACTATAGCGCTATAGCAGCTAGCATTAGGTGGTATCTCACCGCTGGACATACATACAGTAAAGTAATATTCTAATCACAAAATATACACAATATGTCCATCTTACTTGCAAAATGTTGTCTGTGGAGCCCTCACATCAACAGTCCGTCAATCCAATCAACAATATCCCGCAGTGCTGAGGCATCTTCTGCTGCTTTGGTTGAGCAAAGCAGGAGGATCGTCCCTTTTTTTTTGTTTGCTGCATTTTATTTGCTTTTTGTTTGCGTCTCTTTTTTGTTTGCATCTTTTCTCTGTTGCTGCGCGTTTGCACCTGTCGGCCACCGTACATTATATCATTTATCGACACAAAGAAAAAGTTTCTGCCCAGGTAGTGACGTCAGCGCTGTGCTGAGTCAGCGCAGTCAAACCGGAAACAAAACAAAGCGCAGGGCGCAGCCGCAATAGCAGGCTGGGCTCGTGACGTCCTGTGGGTAAAACTTTTGTTTAAATTTGTAAAAACTTTAATTTCCCTGTTTCCTGTCTTCATGATCAGCTAACGCTATCCTGACGTCATCACACAGGTGAAGGAGCGCGAGGGCTGCTGCCGACTGGATCAAACCGGAAGTGAGGAAGAGGAGTTTGGAGCTGCAGGTAAAGTTTTTGCCAAAGTTTGTAAACCAAATTCCATCCCATAATTAAGGAGGAACTGGCGGGTTGAATGCGCGGCAGCTTTATTACTAATTTTATTATGAGCGGAAACACCTGGTACCTGCGGTACCACACCTTAGACCCAGCAGAACCAGAACCGGCTTTCAGCTCCAGAAATCCAGATGTTTACAGCCGCAGTCCAGATCCGTCAGAGCAGAAGCTGCAGATCTAGAAAACTAGAAGCAGAGCTGCTCACGACCCATTGAGCCGCGTGGTGACGTCACAACCGGGTGTGACGTCATAGCGCCCGGCTGTAATCGTGTGGAACCC
>NW_006800654.1:48809-60220 GCF_000485575.1 Poecilia formosa | reverse complement strand
CTGGCTGGAGGCGGAGCTTAGGGCTGAGTCTGGCTGGAGGCGGAGCTAAGGCTTGAGTCTGGCTGAGGGTGGAGCTTATGGTTGAGTCTGGTACCAGGCCCGGTTTGGGACGCTGTCGGACTACTTTGCTGCGCTGCACCGGCGGCTGGCGGAGGCGAGAACAAAGTTGCCCACGCTGCGCGGAGACTTCTTCACCTACGCTGACCGGGACGACCACTACTGGAGCGGATACTTCACCTCGCGGCCGTTCTACAAGCGGCTGGACCGGACCCTGGAGTCCACACTCAGGTGGGCGTGTCCTGATGGGTTGAGGGGCCACAGCGCCCTCTGCCAGTCAATCTCATCGGTTCTCACCTGCTTCCCTTCTCAGAGCCACTGAAATCTTTTACACTCTCACGTTGGCTGAAATGCGTCGTTTCCGTGGCGACGGTCGTCTGGTCGAAGGGTTTCCAGCACACGAACATTACCAACGGCTGACAGAAGGGAGACGGAGCTTGGGCCTGTTCCAACACCACGATGCTGTCACGGGAACAGCACGGGACCCGGTGGTGATCGACTACGGAACCAGGTGACCACTTCCTGTTTCAACATGGAGGCTCTTTGTTTACAAAACTTTATCAGCAGGGTAAATAAAACCAGCTGCTGAGGTCAATCTCAACAAATCCAATCCTCCATTTAATGAGATGTTCTTGATCTACGCTAGCAGGTATGCTAGCTGCTACGCTAGCATCTACCCTAGCAGGTACGCTAGCAGCTACGCTAGCATCTACTCGAGCAGCTACGCTAGCAGCTACGCTAGCATCTACTCGAGCAGCTACGCTAGCATCTACTCGAGCAGCTACGCTAGCATCTACCCTAGCAGGTACGCTAGCAGCTACTCGAGCAGCTACGCTAGCATCTACCCTAGCAGGTATGCTAGCAGCTACCCGAGCAGCTACGCTAGCAACTACGCCTACTTCTGCCAGCATTTCACTTATGCAACTGCTTAAACCAACAATTAGAACAAAACAACTTGTCAGATGTAATTTGTATGCGCAGCCACAGTTTATGACAGAAATAATTTCTACCTTCATATCTACTTATGCAATTCAATCCAAATCTATTTAGAATAAAGTATTACTTTGTTGGCGTGCTCTTACAGTGCAGAGTAAAAAGTCTGACTCTTTGTGGCTCACTCTTGCTTGTCAGTCATATTTTAAAGTTGCAATCTTAAGTGAAGAATTAAAAACACTATACACAAAAATAATACATTTGATTTAAAATTTATTAGCATTTTGTTCTAAATTAAAATGAAATATGTAGCCTATGAATAAGGCTTGTAACATACCTGTCTTATCATATATCTATATTTTTTATTCTCGTGATGAAAACCTTGTCAGCTGTTTGTAGTTTGTTTTGGCATTAGCCTGTTTGTGTCTTATTTTTTCCTTCAAACTCTCTGTTCAAGATGCTGTCAACATGGAAAATGCTAAGAGGTAACTTCCTGTTCAACATCAGCAGATAGCTTTTAGTATTAACATCCCATCACATCCCTTCAGTTAGCGTTAGCTTTCAGAATTAACTCCCATTATTATTAGCATTTTATTGAGTTTGTTCACTTGGTTCATGTTGTTTCCATGCAGATTATTCCACTGATATTAACATGCTAGTGGCCTTGTACTACTTTCATAGCCAGTTCTTAGCCTGTTACCTTGTTAGGTTATTAGCATGTTTTGCATGTTATCAGTTTGTTAGCCTGTGGCTACATCTTAGCTTTTTTTTTATGGCTGCTGCTACTATTATCGTCTGGTTATTCTATTGCTGTAATGCCTGTTTTAATTTAATATTAGGAAGTTGTTAGCATATCATCACCTTGGTAGCCTGATTTTAACATCTAAGCCGTTTGTGACCTTGTTGGCCAGCTATTAGCATGTTGATACACTCTTAGTGTTATCTTCTTAACCTCTTGTTTGGTTAAGGTTAGCATGTCACTCTGTTGTTGCCCTGCTGTCAACCTTTGTCAATGTGTTACCAACCTGCTCTAACGATGATGTAGCATGCTTAGTCTGTTGATGGTCTGTTTGTGACCTGTTCTTATGGCGTTATCCTGTGGTGACAGTGCTGGCTTGTTGTTTTTAGCATGGTACCTTTATCATTAGTCTGCCGTATTTATTCTGTTGAATGAAAGAAAAGATGACAGCAGGTTTGTTTTACAGGTTGTTTCATGCCATCCTGAACCTGCGCCAGGTGCTGCTGAGCTCCGCCCACTGGCTAATCCTGTTGGACAAGAGCCAGTACCACAAAGACCAATCAAAACCCTTCTTACAAATGGTGACTGAACCGTTACCTCACCTGATTAATCTATAAGGCTTGGATTAATAATGAAAACTCAAACACCTGAATTTTGAAGTCTAATTTTTACATGACTGCTGCTCTGGTTGCACACCTGAACTCACCTCTTCTCACCTGCAATGTGTTTTTTCAGGATGAGGTGATTTCGGCGCAGGACGCTTTGCCTCAGAAGACAACGTTGACGCTTGGCGATGAGCCCAGGTGAGGATGTGTGCAGCTGTGTGAGGGTTCAGATATATATAGATATTGATTATTGGTGATTGCTGCAGGTCGGTGATCGTTTTGAACCCGACGGAGCAGCTCCGTACATCTGTCATCACGCTGGTGGTGGATTCTCCAGACGCTCGCGTCGTCGATGCAGCAAGCGGTCGACCAATGGCAGTGCAGGTCTCGGCTGTGTGGGCGGAGCCTAGTAAAATGTCTTCAAAAGCCTTCCAGGTGAGTGAGTGATTGATTAATCACAACAGCAGCAGCAGTTCTCTGACCTTCTCTGCTCCTTTCCTCCAGCTCTCCTTCACCGCTGAACTTCCTCCTCTGTCACTCACCGTGTATCATGTGATCAAAGCTCCGGCTGGCTCCGCCTCCCGGGCGCGCTATGTCGTTCATCGCCATGGCGACCCACCAACCGTCCACTCTGAGCACTTCCAGGTGTCCCGGCTCCAAGGAGCTGAAGCCGACTTGTCTCTGTCGCTTAGCAACAAGCACCTTCAGATATGGAGCTCCCCAGAAACTGGCCTGCTGCAGGTCTGGCCCTTCAAAGTAAAAGCCCGATCAAACGAAAAAAAAAAAAAAAGACAATGTTTGTTTTCATTCTGGAGCAGAAGCTGCAGCTGCAGTCCGGTCGGGTCCGACAGGTCCAGGTCCGCTTTCTGTGGTACGGAACCAGAACCTCAGGGGACCGCAGTGGAGCGTACCTGTTCCTGCCAGGAGGGGAGGGTCCTCAGGTGAGTCAGGAGAACAGATCTCTCTCGATCTTTCCCTCGCGCCCTCTCCCATGGTGTCTCTCTTGCCCCCTACAGGCCTACTCGTCCTCTGAACCCCCCCTGATCCGGGTCACTAGGGGCCCCATCTTCTCTGACATCACTTCCTGTTTCCCACACTTCACACACACTGTGCGGCTCTACCACCTGGACGGTATTCGTGTTTCTGGCCAGAAAGGAACTTCCTGTTCTGTTTCAGGATTTTCACAATAAGAGGTTCCTGTGTGTTGCAGGGCATGCTGGGAAATCCCTGGAGATCTCCAACATGGTGGACATCAGGTCAGAGACCAACAAGGAGCTGGTCATGCGGCTTGTCACTGATGTCGCCAGCGGCAACCGTTTCTATACCGACCTCAATGGCTTCCAGGTTCTAGCTCTTCCTTTATTGATCACCTTTTATTTTGAAGGTTTAGTCAGGCAACCAATCAGGAGTTTCCTTACTGACAGCTGAGTAGTTGCTGGTTGCCGACAGGTTGCTGAGTTGCTGAATGGGTGTTGTGTAGCTGGTTGGTTGTCATGTTGCTGACTGGTTGCCGTGCAGATGCAGCAACGCCGCTCGCTGGAGAAGCTCCCCCTGCAGGCCAACTTCTACCCGATGACGTCGGCGGCGTTCCTGCAGGACGCATCGAGTCGTCTGTCGCTGCTGTCAGCGCAGAGCCAGGCGGCGGCGTCGCTGCGACCCGGTGAGTGCTGCGCTGGAACCGGTGGGACGGTTCTGGCTGAGAACTGAGCTCCTTGTTTACCTGTGCAGGTGAGCTGGAGCTGGTGCTGGACCGGCGGCTGCAGCAGGACGATAACCGTGGTCTGGGTCAGGGGGTCACCGACAACAAGCCGACTGCCACCCTCTACCATCTGCTGCTGGAGGACCGGGGCGGGGCCGAGGTGAGGGGTCAGGGCTCCACCAGGTTACCATGGTAACGACAAGGAACAGGTTCTGTCCAGGAAAACCAGAACCGCCAACACGGCCCTCATGGTTCTGCTCTGCTCTATCCAACAGGAAGTGGGCGGAGCCTCAGTGGAACACCTGTCTCTGCTCGCCCACCTGGCCTCTCTCTCCCTCTCCCATCCTCCCATCACCATGGTCGGCCCGGGCGACGGCCAGCTGCGGAAGCTCCGCCCTTTCCAAGCGCTGCACTCCTCGCTGCCGTGCGACCTTCACTTGTTGAACCTGAGGACGCTGGAGGACCCGAAGGTGAGAGCTGAGGTCACTTCCTGTAGTCACTTCCTGTCTCTCCTCACAGTAACTTGATCACACCTGGCCAACGGGTGAGTCTGGGACTGAGAGTGCCCAGGGTTCACAAGTCCCAGCGGTCTGATCCAGTTAAGATCCTTTCTGACGGGTCAGAACAGATCAGAACCGGTGGGTCCAACCGGCTGGAGGAAAGAGATCTCACTCTGGTGGAAGTTTCCTCCCAGCAAAGTGACGCCTCTGCTGCTCATAGAAGATCTTCAGGGTTCTGCTGGTTCTGGATCAGATCCACTCTGATCTACGTTCTGTCTCTGACAAACAGGAAGCTGGGACCCCGTCACAGGAAGTGGCGCTCCTCCTCCACAGGAAGGGGTTTGACTGTAGCTCCATCCCCACCCCGCCCCCAGCCTGCTCCTGGAATGGCCTGGATGAGGTTGGACTTCCGCTGGACTCAGGTTTTCCGTCAGTTTTTTGGGTTTACAGATGTGTCTGTGTCTCCTGCAGCTGGACCTGGACGATCTGTTCGCTCCGCTGCAGTTCCGCTCGCTGCGTCGCTCCGGCCTCACGCTGCTCCGGGACCACGACCAGCCTGACTCCGCCCACCAGGCGCAGGAGCTCCGCCCCATGGAGATCAGCGCATTCCGCGTGGAGATCGACTGATGAAGCTGCAAGCAGGAAGTCTGGCTCTTTCACAATAAAAGGTGATCAAACACTGTTACTGTCTTGTTACTGCGGCAACGTGTGTAGAGTGTGTGTGTTTCCATGGAGACGCTGTGTTGCTGTTCTACCTGTAAGTGTGAATCTGGGTGGATTTTTTTGTGACCAAGGGAATTCTGGGAAATATATTTTTGTAAATTTCTTTGTTTTCTGTGAAACTGATGAAGAAAATGTGAAGGGTTCTGGTTCTGTTCTGGGCAAATCTGGTCCAATAAAAATTAAATTGTTGAAATGAAAACATCTGGAGTCATTTTGTGTTTGAAGAAAGTTGTACCTTGTTGATCCAATCCACATGTTCTGTTGGGTTTTGCTGGGTTCTGTTAGGTTCCAAGCAGAAAACTGAATCTTTCTAAATGGAAAATGGAGGATTTTTTTTAATCTTTATTTTATTTTCGTATCCTGACACATCGACTCACAAACATTCAGCAAACTTTTCAGTGAGACGGACTTGGGCCGGGCCAGTCCAATTTAACCGGGTTCAATACAGCAGGACTTCAAAAAGAAACTTCTTGTTGCTGACAATAAAAACATTTTCTGGCCAACCAAATAAAAAAAAATCACATTAGGAGTCAAGACACCTTTTATCTAGACCCAGTAATTATTTCCTTTCTAATTTAAATAAAGTTAAAAGTTGAAAAAACAACAAACACAAAGTTGGAGTGTAGCAGGAAGTGGCCCATTTTCCACCAAGTGGCCCATAACAGCATGACTACAGAGATGGCTCAGCATAACCTCAGCCGCTCTAGAAGCCTCATCACCCAGGTGGTTCTGGACGTCATGACCGGGCCGGGTCAGAACAGCAGGAGCTGCTGTTGACTGTGAAATCTGATCTTAGGTTTCAGTTTCTCAGGAATCATGTGACCAAACAGAGTCAGCCTCCGACCCTACCCTCAGAGAATAAACTGCTGAACTCTGATTGGTCCATTTCAGTCTTGCGTCTCAGAGAACAGAACCAAACGGACTCAGGGCGTTAACCTGCAGTTAGATGATCTGGATGTCTTCTCTCTGTCAGACTGGAGGAACTGTCACAAAGTCAAAGGCCAACTAAACAATTCAAACTACTGAATTGTTTAGTTGGCACCAGCAGCTGGGTTGATCCGACTCTCACTGGTGAAACAGGTTCTGGTCCTGTGGGTTCCAGTTTGGCAGCCTGCCTCCTTCCTGGTTCCTGGTAGAAGAGTCTGCAGAGGCGTTCAGCAACGTTCACCTTTCTGCAACCTTCAGAGACCATGGGCGTTAAGGGAATGAAGACTCTGGTTAAAGAATCAGGCACTTTGGAGGATGTTGGCTTCAAGAACAGCGCCGTCGTCATTGACGGTCCAAATCTCTACTATTCTCTGTATTTTAACTCCAAGCCGAAGCTGGACCAGCAACACGGAGGAGATTACTCTGCATTCAGAGGTCTGGTCTGTCAGTTCTTCAGCAGCCTGAAGAGCTGCAACATCAAGCCGCTGGTCCTTCTGGATGGAGGCGCAGAACCCATAAAGAACAAAACTGTTGAAACTCGTCTGAAAGACAAACTTCAGAAAGCAAAGAGACTTTCAGAGTCCAGGGCTGGCGAGTGGGACAACATCTTGCCTCCTCTGGTCAAAGACGTCTTCATCCAGGTCCTTCAGGAGCTGCAGGTGGAGATCCAGCAGTGTTTTGGAGAGGCAGACCTGACAGCTGCTCTGAAGGCCAATGAGAAGAAATGCCCCGTTCTGTCCAACGACTCAGATTTTTACATCTTTGATGTGCAGGAAGGGTTCCTTTCAATTGATGGGTTCCAGTGGGAATCTGTGACACAAGGAGCCATTCCTGCTCAGCGCTACAAAATCTCACAGTTTTGTAGATGTTTTAATGTAGATGAGCATCACATGCCCATCTTTGCTGCTTTATCAGGAAACGATTACTCACAGTTAGAAAAAGAAGACATCAAAAAGTTAATCGGAAAATATCTTGAAGCTCAGCAGCCAGGACAATCCTCTACTAGTCGACAGCGAGCCATCCTCAAGTTTTTAGGAGAGTTCAGGGGGAAGACGCCCGAGGAGGCTGTGACAGCAGCTCTGCAGCTGGTAGGCAGATCTAAGCAGGAGGACCTCGAACTTTACCTGAATTCAGCTCAACAATATGCCTTAAAGGAGCCACCTCGTCCCAACCTGCCTCAGTGGGTCATCCAGGAAATTCAGAGAGGAAGACTGACCTCCTTCGTCACATCTGTTGTGACCCAGAAGTCGATGACCTTGACTCCACTGGTGGAGGACTTCTCCCAGCCCAGCAGCTACAGTGCTTCCCTCCGGATCCGACAGTTCTTCTATGGACTGTTGCTTGGAACAGAGCTATGCACAGAATATGACCGGGAGGGCGCTGAAGATATGCGTCCTAAACAGGTCACCCCTGTCCTAGCAGGTGTGACACCAGAGGAGCTGCAGAAACTGGAGCTGGAGCATCTGAATGAGGTAAAACTGCTTCCCTCGGATCATGCTTTTCACTGATAAGATGTTGCTCCAGGTTACAATGAAAACCAATCAGTTAAAAGTAGAGGAGAAGCAACATATCACAACATCTCGTAACACCGACAGTAACATGCCAGAGCTTTAACATGCATGAGGTGTAACGAGTTACGGCTGTAATAAGATGTCAAGAGATCTTACACCCATAGCAACACGCTAGGAATAGTTAAGGAAATAAATAAGTCTTACCTAAGGTGAATCACTGAGTCAATCAAGAACAAATCAAAATGCATTTTGATTATTATTTTATTAAGAAATTAAGTAAAGAAAATGAGCAGTGACTCCCCTGCCTAGTCCAGGGAAGTGAAGAAAATATGAAGGTACATCACTTTTACTCCCTCTTACAGAGATGGAGAAAAAGGGAGAATCCCATCAGTTTCAGTTAATTCACAACTCTGGTATTTGACCTGCAGACTGTGACCCTGGACGGTTCAAACCCAGGTCAGAAATACCAAAAATACCTTTATTATGCGTTTCCAGCGAGCCGTCTCCAACATGGAGGGTACTTTGATTTGATTTGCTTTAATTGAATCATGTTTGGGATGCAACACGCCACGCAGGGGCACTGCCAGGAATTTTGGGGCCCCTGACAAAAAATTTGTTTGCCGCCCCACGCAGCTGCTGTTACAATTTTTTGAGTCTATTTGACCCATAAAAAGCGTCACAATTTTAAAGGCCTGCATCTGCCTTGCTTTCTGTGGTTCAATACTGATAATTAGCACAATATTTACTGCTCATGAATTTAACATCCAACAGTCCACATCCAGTATGCAAGTAGGTTGCTTAGATTTTTCTATTAGTTTTAGATACTGAAATGTCTCTACCAACAAGCAACAGTCTAAAGCAATGTGCAAAATACACATGAAACAATCCAGACTTCTCAAAATGTTTTGTAGTTGCATTTTATTCAAGCTGCAGTACATAACTTTAATAAAAATATGTTTTCTCCATATTTGTTAAAGCTGTCACCATGTTGTAGCAGTTTGTTATGAGACAGATAATCTGTGAAAACAATCTCCTCCATCTGCTTCCTGAATTACTGTTACTGGTTAACGTAATGAACCGTTCTGATCAAAACAACCAATCAGAACCAGCAGGATGCTCTTAGTGCTGTCAATCATCCTCATTCACTCACTGCTAAATGTGCTAATGGGGGAGAAACAACTTATTACAAGAAACTGTTTATCTGCCGTCATTGGTAGCTATGCTAACTAAACTGAGCATTCACAGTTTCAATCTGCATAGCTCTGTGCTAGGCTAGCTGCAGCACGGCACAAATCGAGGAAGGATGAGCAGGACCACATGAGATGGTGATTGACAGCACTAAAACTCTCCTGCCACTGACTGGTTGTTTCTGGCACTGGGAGAAGGAAGAGGAAATAGATTTTTCACAGATTACCTCTCACACCATACTGTCACAACATAATGACAGTTTTAAAAATATATGAAAAATATTTATATAAAAGTTACTGCAGCTTTAATTTCACTCAGGAGAGGGCAGGTCAGGAGGGACGTGGGTTAGAGCTGCTGCTGACTGACTCATCTGTTAAGTGGTAAAAGGTACAAGTTAAATATATGAATATGTTGGTAATTATTTTCCTTAATTCATTAAATGCTGTGAAATGGAGGTAATCAGGAGTCTGTAGCTAAGCTAACTATGCTAAATGGTTGATAATCTCACACAGTCTACCCACCTCTCTTGGAGAAAAACTGGGTTATAAATTAACACTATTGCCTTTTTCTCTCTCTCCCTCTTTTTTTTTGAAAACCTGATTTTATAACTTTTCTTAGCAGCAGAGTAACTGCCACAGTAGCCGCTGCATTCAGCTGCAGCTTCTACTGACTGTAGCTGCTTAGTCACTGTTAAGCTCCAAGCAGGAACGAACCATTTCATGCAGATCCAGGGGGGTTCATATCCGGGTATGATTCGTTCTTTGGTTTTTTCGTTTCAAAATAAAATTACAAAAACAAAACAAACATGTGTTCTTTTGTTTTTTTCGTTTTTAAAACGAAATTAGAAAAACGGCAATTGCAAAAATAAAAAACAAGCTGTTAATTTCAATTTTCATTATTTCATTATTGACAAGCGGTCTGACCCGGAAGTTCTCTCTGTCCGGCTTACCCAGGGGCCGTATCATAACAAGCTGAAGTTGGTTTCCAATTCCAGCTTCCAATAGCTAAAGGGCGATTCCACCTAATTTGTCACTACCTTCCGCATCTTTAATCGACTCTAGTTTAAAAACTACCACACCGAGACACTTGAAACTTAGATTATTCTCCTCTTCAAGCTGAATATTTAAAACCTTGTTTGGGATTTGTCAAACCTTTTCCTGATTTGTGAAAACTCGATAAAGTTCGATGTCAGGAGGAGGAAGAGGATCACTGGGAGATTCTGGGAAGCTGCATCCAAACCTGGAGCTGTGGCCTCTCCTCTGAGAGCCGCCTGCATGAAACAATGAAAAATTAATATAAAAAAAAGTTCACACTGCACGTAAGAAGCCAACTGAAGGGAAGAATATATTTCACGCACACAAATAATATGAATTTACAAACTACAAAAAGATCAGAGGAAGGGAATATTAGTAACTGGTATTGGAAGAGAACACTGTGTCAAGGTTTAGACCAGGGGCCACCAACACGGGGCCCGCGGCCCCCGGTCGCCCGAGGGGACCTTGTCATTGACCAAGTTCTAAAAATAGCCATTAGGGGGCACTGCCAAAAAAATATTCAATGAAATGTTTTGTACCCACTTTAAAAAAAGAAAAGAATAATATGGATTTTTTATTATCCAACCCTCTTTACTATTAGCAAAACTGTGCAGAAAAACCCTCTTTTTTCCAAAACGTCTTGTAGTAGCCAGTCTCTGGCGCTGGGCAGTCAGAGCTAAATGTCACTGGTCAGTTTATGTTTATTTGGCGGCTTGGCGCTTTTTCTGTAAGCTAAAAATGAATGAGCGGAGTTTGATCCCACTCTGGTTCTAACAGCGGTCATTTGGATCCCGGCTGAGCTTTATACCGTGTGCGGTTCTGGCGGGTCACATCTGCCACCCTGAGCGTCTCAGACTGCAGGTTAAACAATTTAATCTAGTCCCCAAAGAGGAAAAACTGAGCAAACAATGTTGCATCACTTTCTCCTCCTCTGGATGTCTGACACCACCTGAACCTGGGAATCAACATCCCGTCTTTCTACAGATCAGACGGGTCAGCTTCGCTTTCATGTCTATTATTTAGCATCGTTTGTAAAAAGAAAAAAAGTCCGCTGCTTTTGTGGTTTAGGTTTGTGCTGGTGAGGTGCAGACAGTGATTTTTTTTTTTTTTTGACCCGTCAGCTTTTCAGTTTGCGAAACCACAAAAAGGCTAATAAACAGGCGACCCGTCAGAACCGCGCAGGGTGAAAAGCTCAGGCGGATCTTAGGACAACGGGAGGAGCTCATTCAGGTTTAGCTCACAGAAAAAGCAAAAAACTAACAAAAGTAAACTGACCAATAGGAACACGTTAAGGATGGAACACGTTAGGGATGGAACACGTTAGGGTTGGAACACGTTAGGGATGGAACACGTTAGAGTTGGAACACGTTAAGGATGGAACACGTTAGGGTTGGAACACGTTAGGGATGGAACACGTTAGGGTTGGAACACGTTAAGGATGGAACACGTTAGGGTTGGAACACGTTAGGGATGGAACACGTTAAGGATGGAACAC